>NW_028276748.1:0-59292 GCF_052056855.1 Sturnus vulgaris | reverse complement strand
TACTGAGTCGAGTGCTCGCTCGGGACTTTGCACTCGGGGCCAAGGCAAGAGGGCGTGCTTGCCCGCAGAACTGAGAACACGCTGATGGGCAGAGCTGCAACTGACCGCTGGAGTTCAGCTCTCGCCGGACGGCAGAAGGCGAAGAACGAAGCCGCTTGAGAGCGGCGCAGTGCAGCGAAGAGCTCTCCGAATTCGCCGCTAGCTCCACGGTCCTTCTCAGCTGCGAGTAGCAGCGCTCGCAGTACACAGAGCTTCGCAAGGCCCGAAGACCCGGAGGGAAGTATCGCACACGAAAATGTGCCAGGACAGAGACGTGTTCTACGTTGTCCCTTCTCGTCATGCAGTTTGTGCCTCTGCTGCTTCTGCTGTTAGGAATCGCTCCTTGAAAGACGAGCGAGAGCGTCCTTCCGGGTGCATTGCACTGAGTCGAGTGCTCGCTCGGGACTTTGCACTCGGGGCCAAGGCAAGAGGGCGTGCTTGCCCGCAGAACTGAGAACACGCTGTTGGGCAGAGCTGCAACTGACCGCTGGAGTTCAGCTCTCGCCGGACGGCAGAAGGCGAAGAACGAAGCCGCTTGCGAGCGGCGCAGTGCAGCGAAGAGCTCTCCGAATTCGCCGCTAGCTCCACGGTCCTTGTCAGCTGCGAGTAGCAGCGCTCGCAGTACACAGAGCTTCGCAAGGCCCGAAGACCCGGAGGGAAGTATCGCACACGAAAATGTGCCAGGACAGAGACGTGTTCTACGTTGTCCCTTCTCGTCATGCAGTTTGTGCCTCTGCTGCTTCTGCTGTTAGGAATCGCTCCTTGAAAGACGAGCGAGAGCGTCCTTCCGGGTGCATTGCACTGAGTCGAGTGCTCGCTCGGGACTTTGCACTCGGGGCCAAGGCAAGAGGGCGTGCTTGCCCGCAGAACTGAGAACACGCTGTTGGGCAGAGCTGCAACTGACCGCTGGAGTTCAGCTCTCGCCGGACGGCAGAAGGCGAAGAACGAAGCCGCTTGCGAGCGGCGCAGTGCAGCGAAGAGCTCTCCGAATTCGCCGCTAGCTCCACGGTCCTTGTCAGCTGCGAGTAGCAGCGCTCGCAGTACACAGAGCTTCGCAAGGCCCGAAGACCCGGAGGGAAGTATCGCACACGAAAATGTGCCAGGACAGAGACGTGTTCTACGTTGTCCTTCTCGTCATGCAGTTTGTGCCTCTGCTGCTTCTGCTGTTAGGAATCGCTCCTTGAAAGACGAGCGAGAGCGTCCTTCCGGGTGCATTGCACTGAGTCGAGTGCTCGCTCGGGACTTTGCACTCGGGGCCAAGGCAAGAGGGCGTGCTTGCCCGCAGAACTGAGAACACGCTGTTGGGCAGAGCTGCAACTGACCGCTGGAGTTCAGCTCTCGCCGGACGGCAGAAGGCGAAGAACGAAGCCGCTTGCGAGCGGCGCAGTGCAGCGAAGAGCTCTCCGAATTCGCCGCTAGCTCCACGGTCCTTGTCAGCTGCGAGTAGCAGCGCTCGCAGTACACAGAGCTTCGCAAGGCCCGAAGACCCGGAGGGAAGTATCGCACACGAAAATGTGCCAGGACAGAGACGTGTTCTACGTTGTCCCTTCTCGTCATGCAGTTTGTGCCTCTGCTGCTTCTGCTGTTAGGAATCGCTCCTTGAAAGACGAGCGAGAGCGTCCTTCCGGGTGCATTGCACTGAGTCGAGTGCTCGCTCGGGACTTTGCACTCGGGGCCAAGGCAAGAGGGCGTGCTTGCCCGCAGAACTGAGAACACGCTGATGGGCAGAGCTGCAACTGACCGCTGGAGTTCAGCTCTCGCCGGACGGCAGAAGGCGAAGAACGAAGCCGCTTGCGAGCGGCGCAGTGCAGCGAAGAGCTCTCCGAATTCGCCGCTAGCTCCACGGTCCTTCTCAGCTGCGAGTAGCAGCGCTCGCAGTACACAGAGCTTCGCAAGGCCCGAAGACCCGGAGGGAAGTATCGCACACGAAAATGTGCCAGGACAGAGACGTGTTCTACGTTGTCCCTTCTCGTCATGCAGTTTGTGCCTCTGCTGCTTCTGCTGTTAGGAATCGCTCCTTGAAAGACGAGCGAGAGCGTCCTTCCGGGTGCATTGCACTGAGTCGAGTGCTCGCTCGGGACTTTGCACTCGGGGCCAAGGCAAGAGGGCGTGCTTGCCCGCAGAACTGAGAACACGCTGATGGGCAGAGCTGCAACTGACCGCTGGAGTTCAGCTCTCGCCGGACGGCAGAAGGCGAAGAACGAAGCCGCTTGCGAGCGGCGCAGTGCAGCGAAGAGCTCTCCGAATTCGCCGCTAGCTCCACGGTCCTTCTCAGCTGCGAGTAGCAGCGCTCGCAGTACACAGAGCTTCGCAAGGCCCGAAGACCCGGAGGGAAGTATCGCACACGAAAATGTGCCAGGACAGAGACGTGTTCTACGTTGTCCCTTCTCGTCATGCAGTTTGTGCCTCTGCTGCTTCTGCTGTTAGGAATCGCTCCTTGAAAGACGAGCGAGAGCGTCCTTCCGGGTGCATTGCACTGAGTCGAGTGCTCGCTCGGGACTTTGCACTCGGGGCCAAGGCAAGAGGGCGTGCTTGCCCGCAGAACTGAGAACACGCTCTTGGGCAGAGCTGCAACTGACCGCTGGAGTTCAGCTCTCGCCGGACGGCAGAAGGCGAAGAACGAAGCCGCTTGCGAGCGGCGCAGTGCAGCGAAGAGCTCTCCGAATTCGCCGCTAGCTCCACGGTCCTTCTCAGCTGCGAGTAGCAGCGCTCGCAGTACACAGAGCTTCGCAAGGCCCGAAGACCCGGAGGGAAGTATCGCACACGAAAATGTGCCAGGACAGAGACGTGTTCTACGTTGTCCCTTCTCGTCATGCAGTTTGTGCCTCTGCTGCTTCTGCTGTTAGGAATCGCTCCTTGAAAGACGAGCGAGAGCGTCCTTCCGGGTGCATTGCACTGAGTCGAGTGCTCGCTCGGGACTTTGCACTCGGGGCCAAGGCAAGAGGGCGTGCTTGCCCGCAGAACTGAGAACACGCTGTTGGCAGAGCTGCAACTGACCGCTGGAGTTCAGCTCTCGCCGGACGGCAGAAGGCGAAGAACGAAGCCGCTTGCGAGCGGCGCAGTGCAGCGAAGAGCTCTCCGAATTCGCCGCTAGCTCCACGGTCCTTCTCAGCTGCGAGTAGCAGCGCTCGCAGTACACAGAGCTTCGCAAGGCCCGAAGACCCGGAGGGAAGTATCGCACACGAAAATGTGCCAGGACAGAGACGTGTTCTACGTTGTCCCTTCTCGTCATGCAGTTTGTGCCTCTGCTGCTTCTGCTGTTAGGAATCGCTCCTTGAAAGACGAGCGAGAGCGTCCTTCCGGGTGCATTGCACTGAGTCGAGTGCTCGCTCGGGACTTTGCACTCGGGGCCAAGGCAAGAGGGCGTGCTTGCCCGCAGAACTGAGAACACGCTGATGGGCAGAGCTGCAACTGACCGCTGGAGTTCAGCTCTCGCCGGACGGCAGAAGGCGAAGAACGAAGCCGCTTGAGAGCGGCGCAGTGCAGCGAAGAGCTCTCCGAATTCGCCGCTAGCTCCACGGTCCTTCTCAGCTGCGAGTAGCAGCGCTCGCAGTACACAGAGCTTCGCAAGGCCCGAAGACCCGGAGGGAAGTATCGCACACGAAAATGTGCCAGGACAGAGACGTGTTCTACGTTGTCCCTTCTCGTCATGCAGTTTGTGCCTCTGCTGCTTCTGCTGTTAGGAATCGCTCCTTGAAAGACGAGCGAGAGCGTCCTTCCGGGTGCATTGCACTGAGTCGAGTGCTCGCTCGGGACTTTGCACTCGGGGCCAAGGCAAGAGGGCGTGCTTGCCCGCAGAACTGAGAACACGCTCTTGGGCAGAGCTGCAACTGACCGCTGGAGTTCAGCTCTCGCCGGACGGCAGAAGGCGAAGAACGAAGCCGCTTGCGAGCGGCGCAGTGCAGCGAAGAGCTCTCCGAATTCGCCGCTAGCTCCACGGTCCTTCTCAGCTGCGAGTAGCAGCGCTCGCAGTACACAGAGCTTCGCAAGGCCCGAAGACCCGGAGGGAAGTATCGCACACGAAAATGTGCCAGGACAGAGACGTGTTCTACGTTGTCCCTTCTCGTCATGCAGTTTGTGCCTCTGCTGCTTCTGCTGTTAGGAATCGCTCCTTGAAAGACGAGCGAGAGCGTCCTTCCGGGTGCATTGCACTGAGTCGAGTGCTCGCTCGGGACTTTGCTCTCGGGGCCAAGGCAAGAGGGCGTGCTTGCCCGCAGAACTGAGAACACGCTGTTGGGCAGAGCTGCAACTGACCGCTGGAGTTCAGCTCTCGCCGGACGGCAGAAGGCGAAGAACGAAGCCGCTTGCGAGCGGCGCAGTGCAGCGAAGAGCTCTCCGAATTCGCCGCTAGCTCCACGGTCCTTGTCAGCTGCGAGTAGCAGCGCTCGCAGTACACAGAGCTTCGCAAGGCCCGAAGACCCGGAGGGAAGTATCGCACACGAAAATGTGCCAGGACAGAGACGTGTTCTACGTTGTCCCTTCTCGTCATGCAGTTTGTGCCTCTGCTGCTTCTGCTGTTAGGAATCGCTCCTTGAAAGACGAGCGAGAGCGTCCTTCCGGGTGCATTGCACTGAGTCGAGTGCTCGCTCGGACTTTGCTCTCGGGGCCAAGGCAAGAGGGCGTGCTTGCCCGCAGAACTGAGAACACGCTGTTGGGCAGAGCTGCAACTGACCGCTGGAGTTCAGCTCTCGCCGGACGGCAGAAGGCGAAGAACGAAGCCGCTTGCGAGCGGCGCAGTGCAGCGAAGAGCTCTCCGAATTCGCCGCTAGCTCCACGGTCCTTGTCAGCTGCGAGTAGCAGCGCTCGCAGTACACAGAGCTTCGCAAGGCCCGAAGACCCGGAGGGAAGTATCGCACACGAAAATGTGCCAGGACAGAGACGTGTTCTACGTTGTCCCTTCTCGTCATGCAGTTTGTGCCTCTGCTGCTTCTGCTGTAGGTAATCGCTCCTTGAAAGACGAGCGAGAGCGTCCTTCCGGGTGCATTGCACTGAGTCGAGTGCTCGCTCGGGACTTTGCACTCGGGGCCAAGGCAAGAGGGCGTGCTTGCCCGCAGAACTGAGAACACGCTGATGGGCAGAGCTGCAACTGACCGCTGGAGTTCAGCTCTCGCCGGACGGCAGAAGGCGAAGAACGAAGCCGCTTGCGAGCGGCGCAGTGCAGCGAAGAGCTCTCCGAATTCGCCGCTAGCTCCACGGTCCTTCTCAGCTGCGAGTAGCAGCGCTCGCAGTACACAGAGCTTCGCAAGGCCCGAAGACCCGGAGGGAAGTATCGCACACGAAAATGTGCCAGGACAGAGACGTGTTCTACGTTGTCCCTTCTCGTCATGCAGTTTGTGCCTCTGCTGCTTCTGCTGTTAGGAATCGCTCCTTGAAAGACGAGCGAGAGCGTCCTTCCGGGTGCATTGCACTGAGTCGAGTGCTCGCTCGGGACTTTGCTCTCGGGGCCAAGGCAAGAGGGCGTGCTTGCCCGCAGAACTGAGAACACGCTGTTGGGCAGAGCTGCAACTGACCGCTGGAGTTCAGCTCTCGCCGGACGGCAGAAGGCGAAGAACGAAGCCGCTTGCGAGCGGCGCAGTGCAGCGAAGAGCTCTCCGAATTCGCCGCTAGCTCCACGGTCCTTCTCAGCTGCGAGTAGCAGCGCTCGCAGTACACAGAGCTTCGCAAGGCCCGAAGACCCGGAGGGAAGTATCGCACACGAAAATGTGCCAGGACAGAGACGTGTTCTACGTTGTCCCTTCTCGTCATGCAGTTTGCCTCTGCTGCTTCTGCTGTTAGGAATCGCTCCTTGAAAGACGAGCGAGAGCGTCCTTCCGGGTGCATTGCACTGAGTCGAGTGCTCGCTCGGGACTTTGCTCTCGGGGCCAAGGCAAGAGGGCGTGCTTGCCCGCAGAACTGAGAACACGCTGTTGGGCAGAGCTGCAACTGACCGCTGGAGTTCAGCTCTCGCCGGACGGCAGAAGGCGAAGAACGAAGCCGCTTGCGAGCGGCGCAGTGCAGCGAAGAGCTCTCCGAATTCGCCGCTAGCTCCACGGTCCTTCTCAGCTGCGAGTAGCAGCGCTCGCAGTACACAGAGCTTCGCAAGGCCCGAAGACCCGGAGGGAAGTATCGCACACGAAAATGTGCCAGGACAGAGACGTGTTCTACGTTGTCCCTTCTCGTCATGCAGTTTGTGCCTCTGCTGCTTCTGCTGTTAGGAATCGCTCCTTGAAAGACGAGCGAGAGCGTCCTTCCGGGTGCATTGCACTGAGTCGAGTGCTCGCTCGGGACTTTGCTCTCGGGGCCAAGGCAAGAGGGCGTGCTTGCCCGCAGAACTGAGAACACGCTGTTGGGCAGAGCTGCAACTGACCGCTGGAGTTCAGCTCTCGCCGGACGGCAGAAGGCGAAGAACGAAGCCGCTTGCGAGCGGCGCAGTGCAGCGAAGAGCTCTCCGAATTCGCCGCTAGCTCCACCGTCCTTCTCAGCTGCGAGTAGCAGCGCTCGCAGTACACAGAGCTTCGCAAGGCCCGAAGACCCGGAGGGAAGTATCGCACACGAAAATGTGCCAGGACAGAGACGTGTTCTACGTTGTCCCTTCTCGTCATGCAGTTTGTGCCTCTGCTGCTTCTGCTGTTAGGAATCGCTCCTTGAAAGACGAGCGAGAGCGTCCTTCCGGGTGCATTGCACTGAGTCGAGTGCTCGCTCGGGACTTTGCTCTCGGGGCCAAGGCAAGAGGGCGTGCTTGCCCGCAGAACTGAGAACACGCTGTTGGGCAGAGCTGCAACTGACCGCTGGAGTTCAGCTCTCGCCGGACGGCAGAAGGCGAAGAACGAAGCCGCTTGCGAGCGGCGCAGTGCAGCGAAGAGCTCTCCGAATTCGCCGCTAGCTCCACGGTCCTTCTCAGCTGCGAGTAGCAGCGCTCGCAGTACACAGAGCTTCGCAAGGCCCGAAGACCCGGAGGGAAGTATCGCACACGAAAATGTGCCAGGACAGAGACGTGTTCTACGTTGTCCCTTCTCGTCATGCAGTTTGTGCCTCTGCTGCTTCTGCTGTAGGTAATCGCTCCTTGAAAGACGAGCGAGAGCGTCCTTCCGGGTGCATTGCACTGAGTCGAGTGCTCGCTCGGGACTTTGCACTCGGGGCCAAGGCAAGAGGGCGTGCTTGCCCGCAGAACTGAGAACACGCTGTTGGGCAGAGCTGCAACTGACCGCTGGAGTTCAGCTCTCGCCGGACGGCAGAAGGCGAAGAACGAAGCCGCTTGCGAGCGGCGCAGTGCAGCGAAGAGCTCTCCGAATTCGCCGCTAGCTCCACGGTCCTTCTCAGCTGCGAGTAGCAGCGCTCGCAGTACACAGAGCTTCGCAAGGCCCGAAGACCCGGAGGGAAGTATCGCACACGAAAATGTGCCAGGACAGAGACGTGTTCTACGTTGTCCCTTCTCGTCATGCAGTTTGTGCCTCTGCTGCTTCTGCTGTTGGGAATCGCTCCTTGAAAGACGAGCGAGAGCGTCCTTCCGGGTGCATTGCACTGAGTCGAGTGCTCGCTCGGGACTTTGCTCTCGGGGCCAAGGCAAGAGGGCGTGCTTGCCCGCAGAACTGAGAACACGCTGTTGGGCAGAGCTGCAACTGACCGCTGGAGTTCAGCTCTCGCCGGACGGCAGAAGGCGAAGAACGAAGCCGCTTGCGAGCGGCGCAGTGCAGCGAAGAGCTCTCCGAATTCGCCGCTAGCTCCACGGTCCTTCTCAGCTGCGAGTAGCAGCGCTCGCAGTACACAGAGCTTCGCAAGGCCCGAAGACCCGGAGGGAAGTATCGCACACGAAAATGTGCCAGGACAGAGACGTGTTCTACGTTGTCCCTTCTCGTCATGCAGTTTGTGCCTCTGCTGCTTCTGCTGTAGGTAATCGCTCCTTGAAAGACGAGCGAGAGCGTCCTTCCGGGTGCATTGCACTGAGTCGAGTGCTCGCTCGGGACTTTGCACTCGGGGCCAAGGCAAGAGGGCGTGCTTGCCCGCAGAACTGAGAACACGCTGTTGGGCAGAGCTGCAACTGACCGCTGGAGTTCAGCTCTCGCCGGACGGCAGAAGGCGAAGAACGAAGCCGCTTGCGAGCGGCGCAGTGCAGCGAAGAGCTCTCCGAATTCGCCGCTAGCTCCACGGTCCTTCTCAGCTGCGAGTAGCAGCGCTCGCAGTACACAGAGCTTCGCAAGGCCCGAAGACCCGGAGGGAAGTATCGCACACGAAAATGTGCCAGGACAGAGACGTGTTCTACGTTGTCCCTTCTCGTCATGCAGTTTGTGCCTCTGCTGCTTCTGCTGTTAGGAATCGCTCCTTGAAAGACGAGCGAGAGCGTCCTTCCGGGTGCATTGCACTGAGTCGAGTGCTCGCTCGGGACTTTGCTCTCGGGGCCAAGGCAAGAGGGCGTGCTTGCCCGCAGAACTGAGAACACGCTGTTGGGCAGAGCTGCAACTGACCGCTGGAGTTCAGCTCTCGCCGGACGGCAGAAGGCGAAGAACGAAGCCGCTTGCGAGCGGCGCAGTGCAGCGAAGAGCTCTCCGAATTCGCCGCTAGCTCCACGGTCCTTCTCAGCTGCGAGTAGCAGCGCTCGCAGTACACAGAGCTTCGCAAGGCCCGAAGACCCGGAGGGAAGTATCGCACACGAAAATGTGCCAGGACAGAGACGTGTTCTACGTTGTCCCTTCTCGTCATGCAGTTTGTGCCTCTGCTGCTTCTGCTGTTAGGAATCGCTCCTTGAAAGACGAGCGAGAGCGTCCTTCCGGGTGCATTGCACTGAGTCGAGTGCTCGCTCGGGACTTTGCACTCGGGGCCAAGGCAAGAGGGCGTGCTTGCCCGCAGAACTGAGAACACGCTGTTGGGCAGAGCTGCAACTGACCGCTGGAGTTCAGCTCTCGCCGGACGGCAGAAGGCGAAGAACGAAGCCGCTTGCGAGCGGCGCAGTGCAGCGAAGAGCTCTCCGAATTCGCCGCTAGCTCCACGGTCCTTCTCAGCTGCGAGTAGCAGCGCTCGCAGTACACAGAGCTTCGCAAGGCCCGAAGACCCGGAGGGAAGTATCGCACACGAAAATGTGCCAGGACAGAGACGTGTTCTACGTTGTCCCTTCTCGTCATGCAGTTTGTGCCTCTGCTGCTTCTGCTGTAGGTAATCGCTCCTTGAAAGACGAGCGAGAGCGTCCTTCCGGGTGCATTGCACTGAGTCGAGTGCTCGCTCGGGACTTTGCACTCGGGGCCAAGGCAAGAGGGCGTGCTTGCCCGCAGAACTGAGAACACGCTGTTGGGCAGAGCTGCAACTGACCGCTGGAGTTCAGCTCTCGCCGGACGGCAGAAGGCGAAGAACGAAGCCGCTTGCGAGCGGCGCAGTGCAGCGAAGAGCTCTCCGAATTCGCCGCTAGCTCCACGGTCCTTCTCAGCTGCGAGTAGCAGCGCTCGCAGTACACAGAGCTTCGCAAGGCCCGAAGACCCGGAGGGAAGTATCGCACACGAAAATGTGCCAGGACAGAGACGTGTTCTACGTTGTCCCTTCTCGTCATGCAGTTTGTGCCTCTGCTGCTTCTGCTGTTAGGAATCGCTCCTTGAAAGACGAGCGAGAGCGTCCTTCCGGGTGCATTGCACTGAGTCGAGTGCTCGCTCGGGACTTTGCACTCGGGGCCAAGGCAAGAGGGCGTGCTTGCCCGCAGAACTGAGAACACGCTGTTGGGCAGAGCTGCAACTGACCGCTGGAGTTCAGCTCTCGCCGGACGGCAGAAGGCGAAGAACGAAGCCGCTTGCGAGCGGCGCAGTGCAGCGAAGAGCTCTCCGAATTCGCCGCTAGCTCCACGGTCCTTCTCAGCTGCGAGTAGCAGCGCTCGCAGTACACAGAGCTTCGCAAGGCCCGAAGACCCGGAGGGAAGTATCGCACACGAAAATGTGCCAGGACAGAGACGTGTTCTACGTTGTCCCTTCTCGTCATGCAGTTTGTGCCTCTGCTGCTTCTGCTGTTAGGAATCGCTCCTTGAAAGACGAGCGAGAGCGTCCTTCCGGGTGCATTGCACTGAGTCGAGTGCTCGCTCGGGACTTTGCTCTCGGGGCCAAGGCAAGAGGGCGTGCTTGCCCGCAGAACTGAGAACACGCTGTTGGGCAGAGCTGCAACTGACCGCTGGAGTTCAGCTCTCGCCGGACGGCAGAAGGCGAAGAACGAAGCCGCTTGCGAGCGGCGCAGTGCAGCGAAGAGCTCTCCGAATTCGCCGCTAGCTCCACGGTCCTTCTCAGCTGCGAGTAGCAGCGCTCGCAGTACACAGAGCTTCGCAAGGCCCGAAGACCCGGAGGGAAGTATCGCACACGAAAATGTGCCAGGACAGAGACGTGTTCTACGTTGTCCCTTCTCGTCATGCAGTTTGTGCCTCTGCTGCTTCTGCTGTTAGGAATCGCTCCTTGAAAGACGAGCGAGAGCGTCCTTCCGGGTGCATTGCACTGAGTCGAGTGCTCGCTCGGGACTTTGCTCTCGGGGCCAAGGCAAGAGGGCGTGCTTGCCCGCAGAACTGAGAACACGCTGTTGGGCAGAGCTGCAACTGACCGCTGGAGTTCAGCTCTCGCCGGACGGCAGAAGGCGAAGAACGAAGCCGCTTGCGAGCGGCGCAGTGCAGCGAAGAGCTCTCCGAATTCGCCGCTAGCTCCACGGTCCTTGTCAGCTGCGAGTAGCAGCGCTCGCAGTACACAGAGCTTCGCAAGGCCCGAAGACCCGGAGGGAAGTATCGCACACGAAAATGTGCCAGGACAGAGACGTGTTCTACGTTGTCCCTTCTCGTCATGCAGTTTGTGCCTCTGCTGCTTCTGCTGTTAGGAATCGCTCCTTGAAAGACGAGCGAGAGCGTCCTTCCGGGTGCATTGCACTGAGTCGAGTGCTCGCTCGGGACTTTGCACTCGGGGCCAAGGCAAGAGGGCGTGCTTGCCCGCAGAACTGAGAACACGCTGTTGGGCAGAGCTGCAACTGACCGCTGGAGTTCAGCTCTCGCCGGACGGCAGAAGGCGAAGAACGAAGCCGCTTGCGAGCGGCGCAGTGCAGCGAAGAGCTCTCCGAATTCGCCGCTAGCTCCACGGTCCTTCTCAGCTGCGAGTAGCAGCGCTCGCAGTACACAGAGCTTCGCAAGGCCCGAAGACCCGGAGGGAAGTATCGCACACGAAAATGTGCCAGGACAGAGACGTGTTCTACGTTGTCCCTTCTCGTCATGCAGTTTGTGCCTCTGCTGCTTCTGCTGTTAGGAATCGCTCCTTGAAAGACGAGCGAGAGCGTCCTTCCGGGTGCATTGCACTGAGTCGAGTGCTCGCTCGGGACTTTGCTCTCGGGGCCAAGGCAAGAGGGCGTGCTTGCCCGCAGAACTGAGAACACGCTGTTGGGCAGAGCTGCAACTGACCGCTGGAGTTCAGCTCTCGCCGGACGGCAGAAGGCGAAGAACGAAGCCGCTTGCGAGCGGCGCAGTGCAGCGAAGAGCTCTCCGAATTCGCCGCTAGCTCCACGGTCCTTGTCAGCTGCGAGTAGCAGCGCTCGCAGTACACAGAGCTTCGCAAGGCCCGAAGACCCGGAGGGAAGTATCGCACACGAAAATGTGCCAGGACAGAGACGTGTTCTACGTTGTCCCTTCTCGTCATGCAGTTTGTGCCTCTGCTGCTTCTGCTGTTAGGAATCGCTCCTTGAAAGACGAGCGAGAGCGTCCTTCCGGGTGCATTGCACTGAGTCGAGTGCTCGCTCGGGACTTTGCACTCGGGGCCAAGGCAAGAGGGCGTGCTTGCCCGCAGAACTGAGAACACGCTGATGGGCAGAGCTGCAACTGACCGCTGGAGTTCAGCTCTCGCCGGACGGCAGAAGGCGAAGAACGAAGCCGCTTGCGAGCGGCGCAGTGCAGCGAAGAGCTCTCCGAATTCGCCGCTAGCTCCACGGTCCTTGTCAGCTGCGAGTAGCAGCGCTCGCAGTACACAGAGCTTCGCAAGGCCCGAAGACCCGGAGGGAAGTATCGCACACGAAAATGTGCCAGGACAGAGACGTGTTCTACGTTGTCCCTTCTCGTCATGCAGTTTGTGCCTCTGCTGCTTCTGCTGTTAGGAATCGCTCCTTGAAAGACGAGCGAGAGCGTCCTTCCGGGTGCATTGCACTGAGTCGAGTGCTCGCTCGGGACTTTGCTCTCGGGGCCAAGGCAAGAGGGCGTGCTTGCCCGCAGAACTGAGAACACGCTGTTGGGCAGAGCTGCAACTGACCGCTGGAGTTCAGCTCTCGCCGGACGGCAGAAGGCGAAGAACGAAGCCGCTTGCGAGCGGCGCAGTGCAGCGAAGAGCTCTCCGAATTCGCCGCTAGCTCCACGGTCCTTGTCAGCTGCGAGTAGCAGCGCTCGCAGTACACAGAGCTTCGCAAGGCCCGAAGACCCGGAGGGAAGTATCGCACACGAAAATGTGCCAGGACAGAGACGTGTTCTACGTTGTCCCTTCTCGTCATGCAGTTTGTGCCTCTGCTGCTTCTGCTGTTAGGAATCGCTCCTTGAAAGACGAGCGAGAGCGTCCTTCCGGGTGCATTGCACTGAGTCGAGTGCTCGCTCGGGACTTTGCACTCGGGGCCAAGGCAAGAGGGCGTGCTTGCCCGCAGAACTGAGAACACGCTCTTGGGCAGAGCTGCAACTGACCGCTGGAGTTCAGCTCTCGCCGGACGGCAGAAGGCGAAGAACGAAGCCGCTTGCGAGCGGCGCAGTGCAGCGAAGAGCTCTCCGAATTCGCCGCTAGCTCCACGGTCCTTGTCAGCTGCGAGTAGCAGCGCTCGCAGTACACAGAGCTTCGCAAGGCCCGAAGACCCGGAGGGAAGTATCGCACACGAAAATGTGCCAGGACAGAGACGTGTTCTACGTTGTCCCTTCTCGTCATGCAGTTTGTGCCTCTGCTGCTTCTGCTGTTAGGAATCGCTCCTTGAAAGACGAGCGAGAGCGTCCTTCCGGGTGCATTGCACTGAGTCGAGTGCTCGCTCGGGACTTTGCACTCGGGGCCAAGGCAAGAGGGCGTGCTTGCCCGCAGAACTGAGAACACGCTCTTGGGCAGAGCTGCAACTGACCGCTGGAGTTCAGCTCTCGCCGGACGGCAGAAGGCGAAGAACGAAGCCGCTTGCGAGCGGCGCAGTGCAGCGAAGAGCTCTCCGAATTCGCCGCTAGCTCCACGGTCCTTGTCAGCTGCGAGTAGCAGCGCTCGCAGTACACAGAGCTTCGCAAGGCCCGAAGACCCGGAGGGAAGTATCGCACACGAAAATGTGCCAGGACAGAGACGTGTTCTACGTTGTCCCTTCTCGTCATGCAGTTTGTGCCTCTGCTGCTTCTGCTGTTAGGAATCGCTCCTTGAAAGACGAGCGAGAGCGTCCTTCCGGGTGCATTGCACTGAGTCGAGTGCTCGCTCGGGACTTTGCACTCGGGGCCAAGGCAAGAGGGCGTGCTTGCCCGCAGAACTGAGAACACGCTCTTGGGCAGAGCTGCAACTGACCGCTGGAGTTCAGCTCTCGCCGGACGGCAGAAGGCGAAGAACGAAGCCGCTTGCGAGCGGCGCAGTGCAGCGAAGAGCTCTCCGAATTCGCCGCTAGCTCCACGGTCCTTGTCAGCTGCGAGTAGCAGCGCTCGCAGTACACAGAGCTTCGCAAGGCCCGAAGACCCGGAGGGAAGTATCGCACACGAAAATGTGCCAGGACAGAGACGTGTTCTACGTTGTCCCTTCTCGTCATGCAGTTTGTGCCTCTGCTGCTTCTGCTGTTAGGAATCGCTCCTTGAAAGACGAGCGAGAGCGTCCTTCCGGGTGCATTGCACTGAGTCGAGTGCTCGCTCGGGACTTTGCTCTCGGGGCCAAGGCAAGAGGGCGTGCTTGCCCGCAGAACTGAGAACACGCTGTTGGGCAGAGCTGCAACTGACCGCTGGAGTTCAGCTCTCGCCGGACGGCAGAAGGCGAAGAACGAAGCCGCTTGCGAGCGGCGCAGTGCAGCGAAGAGCTCTCCGAATTCGCCGCTAGCTCCACGGTCCTTGTCAGCTGCGAGTAGCAGCGCTCGCAGTACACAGAGCTTCGCAAGGCCCGAAGACCCGGAGGGAAGTATCGCACACGAAAATGTGCCAGGACAGAGACGTGTTCTACGTTGTCCCTTCTCGTCATGCAGTTTGTGCCTCTGCTGCTTCTGCTGTTAGGAATCGCTCCTTGAAAGACGAGCGAGAGCGTCCTTCCGGGTGCATTGCACTGAGTCGAGTGCTCGCTCGGGACTTTGCACTCGGGGCCAAGGCAAGAGGGCGTGCTTGCCCGCAGAACTGAGAACACGCTGATGGGCAGAGCTGCAACTGACCGCTGGAGTTCAGCTCTCGCCGGACGGCAGAAGGCGAAGAACGAAGCCGCTTGCGAGCGGCGCAGTGCAGCGAAGAGCTCTCCGAATTCGCCGCTAGCTCCACGGTCCTTCTCAGCTGCGAGTAGCAGCGCTCGCAGTACACAGAGCTTCGCAAGGCCCGAAGACCCGGAGGGAAGTATCGCACACGAAAATGTGCCAGGACAGAGACGTGTTCTACGTTGTCCCTTCTCGTCATGCAGTTTGTGCCTCTGCTGCTTCTGCTGTTAGGAATCGCTCCTTGAAAGACGAGCGAGAGCGTCCTTCCGGGTGCATTGCACTGAGTCGAGTGCTCGCTCGGGACTTTGCACTCGGGGCCAAGGCAAGAGGGCGTGCTTGCCCGCAGAACTGAGAACACGCTGATGGGCAGAGCTGCAACTGACCGCTGGAGTTCAGCTCTCGCCGGACGGCAGAAGGCGAAGAACGAAGCCGCTTGCGAGCGGCGCAGTGCAGCGAAGAGCTCTCCGAATTCGCCGCTAGCTCCACGGTCCTTCTCAGCTGCGAGTAGCAGCGCTCGCAGTACACAGAGCTTCGCAAGGCCCGAAGACCCGGAGGGAAGTATCGCACACGAAAATGTGCCAGGACAGAGACGTGTTCTACGTTGTCCCTTCTCGTCATGCAGTTTGTGCCTCTGCTGCTTCTGCTGTTAGGAATCGCTCCTTGAAAGACGAGCGAGAGCGTCCTTCCGGGTGCATTGCACTGAGTCGAGTGCTCGCTCGGGACTTTGCACTCGGGGCCAAGGCAAGAGGGCGTGCTTGCCCGCAGAACTGAGAACACGCTCTTGGGCAGAGCTGCAACTGACCGCTGGAGTTCAGCTCTCGCCGGACGGCAGAAGGCGAAGAACGAAGCCGCTTGCGAGCGGCGCAGTGCAGCGAAGAGCTCTCCGAATTCGCCGCTAGCTCCACGGTCCTTGTCAGCTGCGAGTAGCAGCGCTCGCAGTACACAGAGCTTCGCAAGGCCCGAAGACCCGGAGGGAAGTATCGCACACGAAAATGTGCCAGGACAGAGACGTGTTCTACGTTGTCCCTTCTCGTCATGCAGTTTGTGCCTCTGCTGCTTCTGCTGTTAGGAATCGCTCCTTGAAAGACGAGCGAGAGCGTCCTTCCGGGTGCATTGCACTGAGTCGAGTGCTCGCTCGGGACTTTGCACTCGGGGCCAAGGCAAGAGGGCGTGCTTGCCCGCAGAACTGAGAACACGCTCTTGGGCAGAGCTGCAACTGACCGCTGGAGTTCAGCTCTCGCCGGACGGCAGAAGGCGAAGAACGAAGCCGCTTGCGAGCGGCGCAGTGCAGCGAAGAGCTCTCCGAATTCGCCGCTAGCTCCACGGTCCTTGTCAGCTGCGAGTAGCAGCGCTCGCAGTACACAGAGCTTCGCAAGGCCCGAAGACCCGGAGGGAAGTATCGCACACGAAAATGTGCCAGGACAGAGACGTGTTCTACGTTGTCCCTTCTCGTCATGCAGTTTGTGCCTCTGCTGCTTCTGCTGTTAGGAATCGCTCCTTGAAAGACGAGCGAGAGCGTCCTTCCGGGTGCATTGCACTGAGTCGAGTGCTCGCTCGGGACTTTGCACTCGGGGCCAAGGCAAGAGGGCGTGCTTGCCCGCAGAACTGAGAACACGCTCTTGGGCAGAGCTGCAACTGACCGCTGGAGTTCAGCTCTCGCCGGACGGCAGAAGGCGAAGAACGAAGCCGCTTGCGAGCGGCGCAGTGCAGCGAAGAGCTCTCCGAATTCGCCGCTAGCTCCACGGTCCTTGTCAGCTGCGAGTAGCAGCGCTCGCAGTACACAGAGCTTCGCAAGGCCCGAAGACCCGGAGGGAAGTATCGCACACGAAAATGTGCCAGGACAGAGACGTGTTCTACGTTGTCCCTTCTCGTCATGCAGTTTGTGCCTCTGCTGCTTCTGCTGTTAGGAATCGCTCCTTGAAAGACGAGCGAGAGCGTCCTTCCGGGTGCATTGCACTGAGTCGAGTGCTCGCTCGGGACTTTGCTCTCGGGGCCAAGGCAAGAGGGCGTGCTTGCCCGCAGAACTGAGAACACGCTCTTGGGCAGAGCTGCAACTGACCGCTGGAGTTCAGCTCTCGCCGGACGGCAGAAGGCGAAGAACGAAGCCGCTTGCGAGCGGCGCAGTGCAGCGAAGAGCTCTCCGAATTCGCCGCTAGCTCCACGGTCCTTGTCAGCTGCGAGTAGCAGCGCTCGCAGTACACAGAGCTTCGCAAGGCCCGAAGACCCGGAGGGAAGTATCGCACACGAAAATGTGCCAGGACAGAGACGTGTTCTACGTTGTCCCTTCTCGTCATGCAGTTTGTGCCTCTGCTGCTTCTGCTGTTAGGAATCGCTCCTTGAAAGACGAGCGAGAGCGTCCTTCCGGGTGCATTGCACTGAGTCGAGTGCTCGCTCGGGACTTTGCACTCGGGGCCAAGGCAAGAGGGCGTGCTTGCCCGCAGAACTGAGAACACGCTGTTGGGCAGAGCTGCAACTGACCGCTGGAGTTCAGCTCTCGCCGGACGGCAGAAGGCGAAGAACGAAGCCGCTTGCGAGCGGCGCAGTGCAGCGAAGAGCTCTCCGAATTCGCCGCTAGCTCCACGGTCCTTCTCAGCTGCGAGTAGCAGCGCTCGCAGTACACAGAGCTTCGCAAGGCCCGAAGACCCGGAGGGAAGTATCGCACACGAAAATGTGCCAGGACAGAGACGTGTTCTACGTTGTCCCTTCTCGTCATGCAGTTTGTGCCTCTGCTGCTTCTGCTGTTAGGAATCGCTCCTTGAAAGACGAGCGAGAGCGTCCTTCCGGGTGCATTGCACTGAGTCGAGTGCTCGCTCGGGACTTTGCACTCGGGGCCAAGGCAAGAGGGCGTGCTTGCCCGCAGAACTGAGAACACGCTGATGGGCAGAGCTGCAACTGACCGCTGGAGTTCAGCTCTCGCCGGACGGCAGAAGGCGAAGAACGAAGCCGCTTGCGAGCGGCGCAGTGCAGCGAAGAGCTCTCCGAATTCGCCGCTAGCTCCACGGTCCTTCTCAGCTGCGAGTAGCAGCGCTCGCAGTACACAGAGCTTCGCAAGGCCCGAAGACCCGGAGGGAAGTATCGCACACGAAAATGTGCCAGGACAGAGACGTGTTCTACGTTGTCCCTTCTCGTCATGCAGTTTGTGCCTCTGCTGCTTCTGCTGTTAGGAATCGCTCCTTGAAAGACGAGCGAGAGCGTCCTTCCGGGTGCATTGCACTGAGTCGAGTGCTCGCTCGGGACTTTGCACTCGGGGCCAAGGCAAGAGGGCGTGCTTGCCCGCAGAACTGAGAACACGCTCTTGGGCAGAGCTGCAACTGACCGCTGGAGTTCAGCTCTCGCCGGACGGCAGAAGGCGAAGAACGAAGCCGCTTGCGAGCGGCGCAGTGCAGCGAAGAGCTCTCCGAATTCGCCGCTAGCTCCACGGTCCTTCTCAGCTGCGAGTAGCAGCGCTCGCAGTACACAGAGCTTCGCAAGGCCCGAAGACCCGGAGGGAAGTATCGCACACGAAAATGTGCCAGGACAGAGACGTGTTCTACGTTGTCCCTTCTCGTCATGCAGTTTGTGCCTCTGCTGCTTCTGCTGTTAGGAATCGCTCCTTGAAAGACGAGCGAGAGCGTCCTTCCGGGTGCATTGCACTGAGTCGAGTGCTCGCTCGGGACTTTGCACTCGGGGCCAAGGCAAGAGGGCGTGCTTGCCCGCAGAACTGAGAACACGCTCTTGGGCAGAGCTGCAACTGACCGCTGGAGTTCAGCTCTCGCCGGACGGCAGAAGGCGAAGAACGAAGCCGCTTGCGAGCGGCGCAGTGCAGCGAAGAGCTCTCCGAATTCGCCGCTAGCTCCACGGTCCTTGTCAGCTGCGAGTAGCAGCGCTCGCAGTACACAGAGCTTCGCAAGGCCCGAAGACCCGGAGGGAAGTATCGCACACGAAAATGTGCCAGGACAGAGACGTGTTCTACGTTGTCCCTTCTCGTCATGCAGTTTGTGCCTCTGCTGCTTCTGCTGTTAGGAATCGCTCCTTGAAAGACGAGCGAGAGCGTCCTTCCGGGTGCATTGCACTGAGTCGAGTGCTCGCTCGGGACTTTGCTCTCGGGGCCAAGGCAAGAGGGCGTGCTTGCCCGCAGAACTGAGAACACGCTCTTGGGCAGAGCTGCAACTGACCGCTGGAGTTCAGCTCTCGCCGGACGGCAGAAGGCGAAGAACGAAGCCGCTTGCGAGCGGCGCAGTGCAGCGAAGAGCTCTCCGAATTCGCCGCTAGCTCCACGGTCCTTGTCAGCTGCGAGTAGCAGCGCTCGCAGTACACAGAGCTTCGCAAGGCCCGAAGACCCGGAGGGAAGTATCGCACACGAAAATGTGCCAGGACAGAGACGTGTTCTACGTTGTCCCTTCTCGTCATGCAGTTTGTGCCTCTGCTGCTTCTGCTGTTAGGAATCGCTCCTTGAAAGACGAGCGAGAGCGTCCTTCCGGGTGCATTGCACTGAGTCGAGTGCTCGCTCGGGACTTTGCTCTCGGGGCCAAGGCAAGAGGGCGTGCTTGCCCGCAGAACTGAGAACACGCTCTTGGGCAGAGCTGCAACTGACCGCTGGAGTTCAGCTCTCGCCGGACGGCAGAAGGCGAAGAACGAAGCCGCTTGCGAGCGGCGCAGTGCAGCGAAGAGCTCTCCGAATTCGCCGCTAGCTCCACGGTCCTTGTCAGCTGCGAGTAGCAGCGCTCGCAGTACACAGAGCTTCGCAAGGCCCGAAGACCCGGAGGGAAGTATCGCACACGAAAATGTGCCAGGACAGAGACGTGTTCTACGTTGTCCCTTCTCGTCATGCAGTTTGTGCCTCTGCTGCTTCTGCTGTTAGGAATCGCTCCTTGAAAGACGAGCGAGAGCGTCCTTCCGGGTGCATTGCACTGAGTCGAGTGCTCGCTCGGGACTTTGCACTCGGGGCCAAGGCAAGAGGGCGTGCTTGCCCGCAGAACTGAGAACACGCTGATGGGCAGAGCTGCAACTGACCGCTGGAGTTCAGCTCTCGCCGGACGGCAGAAGGCGAAGAACGAAGCCGCTTGCGAGCGGCGCAGTGCAGCGAAGAGCTCTCCGAATTCGCCGCTAGCTCCACGGTCCTTCTCAGCTGCGAGTAGCAGCGCTCGCAGTACACAGAGCTTCGCAAGGCCCGAAGACCCGGAGGGAAGTATCGCACACGAAAATGTGCCAGGACAGAGACGTGTTCTACGTTGTCCCTTCTCGTCATGCAGTTTGTGCCTCTGCTGCTTCTGCTGTTAGGAATCGCTCCTTGAAAGACGAGCGAGAGCGTCCTTCCGGGTGCATTGCACTGAGTCGAGTGCTCGCTCGGGACTTTGCACTCGGGGCCAAGGCAAGAGGGCGTGCTTGCCCGCAGAACTGAGAACACGCTGATGGGCAGAGCTGCAACTGACCGCTGGAGTTCAGCTCTCGCCGGACGGCAGAAGGCGAAGAACGAAGCCGCTTGCGAGCGGCGCAGTGCAGCGAAGAGCTCTCCGAATTCGCCGCTAGCTCCACGGTCCTTCTCAGCTGCGAGTAGCAGCGCTCGCAGTACACAGAGCTTCGCAAGGCCCGAAGACCCGGAGGGAAGTATCGCACACGAAAATGTGCCAGGACAGAGACGTGTTCTACGTTGTCCCTTCTCGTCATGCAGTTTGTGCCTCTGCTGCTTCTGCTGTTAGGAATCGCTCCTTGAAAGACGAGCGAGAGCGTCCTTCCGGGTGCATTGCACTGAGTCGAGTGCTCGCTCGGGACTTTGCACTCGGGGCCAAGGCAAGAGGGCGTGCTTGCCCGCAGAACTGAGAACACGCTCTTGGGCAGAGCTGCAACTGACCGCTGGAGTTCAGCTCTCGCCGGACGGCAGAAGGCGAAGAACGAAGCCGCTTGCGAGCGGCGCAGTGCAGCGAAGAGCTCTCCGAATTCGCCGCTAGCTCCACGGTCCTTCTCAGCTGCGAGTAGCAGCGCTCGCAGTACACAGAGCTTCGCAAGGCCCGAAGACCCGGAGGGAAGTATCGCACACGAAAATGTGCCAGGACAGAGACGTGTTCTACGTTGTCCCTTCTCGTCATGCAGTTTGTGCCTCTGCTGCTTCTGCTGTTAGGAATCGCTCCTTGAAAGACGAGCGAGAGCGTCCTTCCGGGTGCATTGCACTGAGTCGAGTGCTCGCTCGGGACTTTGCACTCGGGGCCAAGGCAAGAGGGCGTGCTTGCCCGCAGAACTGAGAACACGCTCTTGGGCAGAGCTGCAACTGACCGCTGGAGTTCAGCTCTCGCCGGACGGCAGAAGGCGAAGAACGAAGCCGCTTGCGAGCGGCGCAGTGCAGCGAAGAGCTCTCCGAATTCGCCGCTAGCTCCACGGTCCTTGTCAGCTGCGAGTAGCAGCGCTCGCAGTACACAGAGCTTCGCAAGGCCCGAAGACCCGGAGGGAAGTATCGCACACGAAAATGTGCCAGGACAGAGACGTGTTCTACGTTGTCCCTTCTCGTCATGCAGTTTGTGCCTCTGCTGCTTCTGCTGTTAGGAATCGCTCCTTGAAAGACGAGCGAGAGCGTCCTTCCGGGTGCATTGCACTGAGTCGAGTGCTCGCTCGGGACTTTGCTCTCGGGGCCAAGGCAAGAGGGCGTGCTTGCCCGCAGAACTGAGAACACGCTCTTGGGCAGAGCTGCAACTGACCGCTGGAGTTCAGCTCTCGCCGGACGGCAGAAGGCGAAGAACGAAGCCGCTTGCGAGCGGCGCAGTGCAGCGAAGAGCTCTCCGAATTCGCCGCTAGCTCCACGGTCCTTCTCAGCTGCGAGTAGCAGCGCTCGCAGTACACAGAGCTTCGCAAGGCCCGAAGACCCGGAGGGAAGTATCGCACACGAAAATGTGCCAGGACAGAGACGTGTTCTACGTTGTCCCTTCTCGTCATGCAGTTTGTGCCTCTGCTGCTTCTGCTGTAGGTAATCGCTCCTTGAAAGACGAGCGAGAGCGTCCTTCCGGGTGCATTGCACTGAGTCGAGTGCTCGCTCGGGACTTTGCACTCGGGGCCAAGGCAAGAGGGCGTGCTTGCCCGCAGAACTGAGAACACGCTGTTGGGCAGAGCTGCAACTGACCGCTGGAGTTCAGCTCTCGCCGGACGGCAGAAGGCGAAGAACGAAGCCGCTTGCGAGCGGCGCAGTGCAGCGAAGAGCTCTCCGAATTCGCCGCTAGCTCCACGGTCCTTCTCAGCTGCGAGTAGCAGCGCTCGCAGTACACAGAGCTTCGCAAGGCCCGAAGACCCGGAGGGAAGTATCGCACACGAAAATGTGCCAGGACAGAGACGTGTTCTACGTTGTCCCTTCTCGTCATGCAGTTTGTGCCTCTGCTGCTTCTGCTGTTAGGAATCGCTCCTTGAAAGACGAGCGAGAGCGTCCTTCCGGGTGCATTGCACTGAGTCGAGTGCTCGCTCGGGACTTTGCACTCGGGGCCAAGGCAAGAGGGCGTGCTTGCCCGCAGAACTGAGAACACGCTGATGGGCAGAGCTGCAACTGACCGCTGGAGTTCAGCTCTCGCCGGACGGCAGAAGGCGAAGAACGAAGCCGCTTGCGAGCGGCGCAGTGCAGCGAAGAGCTCTCCGAATTCGCCGCTAGCTCCACGGTCCTTCTCAGCTGCGAGTAGCAGCGCTCGCAGTACACAGAGCTTCGCAAGGCCCGAAGACCCGGAGGGAAGTATCGCACACGAAAATGTGCCAGGACAGAGACGTGTTCTACGTTGTCCCTTCTCGTCATGCAGTTTGTGCCTCTGCTGCTTCTGCTGTTAGGAATCGCTCCTTGAAAGACGAGCGAGAGCGTCCTTCCGGGTGCATTGCACTGAGTCGAGTGCTCGCTCGGGACTTTGCACTCGGGGCCAAGGCAAGAGGGCGTGCTTGCCCGCAGAACTGAGAACACGCTGATGGGCAGAGCTGCAACTGACCGCTGGAGTTCAGCTCTCGCCGGACGGCAGAAGGCGAAGAACGAAGCCGCTTGCGAGCGGCGCAGTGCAGCGAAGAGCTCTCCGAATTCGCCGCTAGCTCCACGGTCCTTCTCAGCTGCGAGTAGCAGCGCTCGCAGTACACAGAGCTTCGCAAGGCCCGAAGACCCGGAGGGAAGTATCGCACACGAAAATGTGCCAGGACAGAGACGTGTTCTACGTTGTCCCTTCTCGTCATGCAGTTTGTGCCTCTGCTGCTTCTGCTGTTAGGAATCGCTCCTTGAAAGACGAGCGAGAGCGTCCTTCCGGGTGCATTGCACTGAGTCGAGTGCTCGCTCGGGACTTTGCACTCGGGGCCAAGGCAAGAGGGCGTGCTTGCCCGCAGAACTGAGAACACGCTCTTGGGCAGAGCTGCAACTGACCGCTGGAGTTCAGCTCTCGCCGGACGGCAGAAGGCGAAGAACGAAGCCGCTTGCGAGCGGCGCAGTGCAGCGAAGAGCTCTCCGAATTCGCCGCTAGCTCCACGGTCCTTGTCAGCTGCGAGTAGCAGCGCTCGCAGTACACAGAGCTTCGCAAGGCCCGAAGACCCGGAGGGAAGTATCGCACACGAAAATGTGCCAGGACAGAGACGTGTTCTACGTTGTCCCTTCTCGTCATGCAGTTTGTGCCTCTGCTGCTTCTGCTGTTAGGAATCGCTCCTTGAAAGACGAGCGAGAGCGTCCTTCCGGGTGCATTGCACTGAGTCGAGTGCTCGCTCGGGACTTTGCACTCGGGGCCAAGGCAAGAGGGCGTGCTTGCCCGCAGAACTGAGAACACGCTCTTGGGCAGAGCTGCAACTGACCGCTGGAGTTCAGCTCTCGCCGGACGGCAGAAGGCGAAGAACGAAGCCGCTTGCGAGCGGCGCAGTGCAGCGAAGAGCTCTCCGAATTCGCCGCTAGCTCCACGGTCCTTCTCAGCTGCGAGTAGCAGCGCTCGCAGTACACAGAGCTTCGCAAGGCCCGAAGACCCGGAGGGAAGTATCGCACACGAAAATGTGCCAGGACAGAGACGTGTTCTACGTTGTCCCTTCTCGTCATGCAGTTTGTGCCTCTGCTGCTTCTGCTGTTAGGAATCGCTCCTTGAAAGACGAGCGAGAGCGTCCTTCCGGGTGCATTGCACTGAGTCGAGTGCTCGCTCGGGACTTTGCTCTCGGGGCCAAGGCAAGAGGGCGTGCTTGCCCGCAGAACTGAGAACACGCTCTTGGGCAGAGCTGCAACTGACCGCTGGAGTTCAGCTCTCGCCGGACGGCAGAAGGCGAAGAACGAAGCCGCTTGCGAGCGGCGCAGTGCAGCGAAGAGCTCTCCGAATTCGCCGCTAGCTCCACGGTCCTTCTCAGCTGCGAGTAGCAGCGCTCGCAGTACACAGAGCTTCGCAAGGCCCGAAGACCCGGAGGGAAGTATCGCACACGAAAATGTGCCAGGACAGAGACGTGTTCTACGTTGTCCCTTCTCGTCATGCAGTTTGTGCCTCTGCTGCTTCTGCTGTTAGGAATCGCTCCTTGAAAGACGAGCGAGAGCGTCCTTCCGGGTGCATTGCACTGAGTCGAGTGCTCGCTCGGGACTTTGCACTCGGGGCCAAGGCAAGAGGGCGTGCTTGCCCGCAGAACTGAGAACACGCTGATGGGCAGAGCTGCAACTGACCGCTGGAGTTCAGCTCTCGCCGGACGGCAGAAGGCGAAGAACGAAGCCGCTTGCGAGCGGCGCAGTGCAGCGAAGAGCTCTCCGAATTCGCCGCTAGCTCCACGGTCCTTGTCAGCTGCGAGTAGCAGCGCTCGCAGTACACAGAGCTTCGCAAGGCCCGAAGACCCGGAGGGAAGTATCGCACACGAAAATGTGCCAGGACAGAGACGTGTTCTACGTTGTCCCTTCTCGTCATGCAGTTTGTGCCTCTGCTGCTTCTGCTGTTAGGAATCGCTCCTTGAAAGACGAGCGAGAGCGTCCTTCCGGGTGCATTGCACTGAGTCGAGTGCTCGCTCGGGACTTTGCACTCGGGGCCAAGGCAAGAGGGCGTGCTTGCCCGCAGAACTGAGAACACGCTGATGGGCAGAGCTGCAACTGACCGCTGGAGTTCAGCTCTCGCCGGACGGCAGAAGGCGAAGAACGAAGCCGCTTGCGAGCGGCGCAGTGCAGCGAAGAGCTCTCCGAATTCGCCGCTAGCTCCACGGTCCTTGTCAGCTGCGAGTAGCAGCGCTCGCAGTACACAGAGCTTCGCAAGGCCCGAAGACCCGGAGGGAAGTATCGCACACGAAAATGTGCCAGGACAGAGACGTGTTCTACGTTGTCCCTTCTCGTCATGCAGTTTGTGCCTCTGCTGCTTCTGCTGTTAGGAATCGCTCCTTGAAAGACGAGCGAGAGCGTCCTTCCGGGTGCATTGCACTGAGTCGAGTGCTCGCTCGGGACTTTGCACTCGGGGCCAAGGCAAGAGGGCGTGCTTGCCCGCAGAACTGAGAACACGCTGTTGGGCAGAGCTGCAACTGACCGCTGGAGTTCAGCTCTCGCCGGACGGCAGAAGGCGAAGAACGAAGCCGCTTGCGAGCGGCGCAGTGCAGCGAAGAGCTCTCCGAATTCGCCGCTAGCTCCACGGTCCTTGTCAGCTGCGAGTAGCAGCGCTCGCAGTACACAGAGCTTCGCAAGGCCCGAAGACCCGGAGGGAAGTATCGCACACGAAAATGTGCCAGGACAGAGACGTGTTCTACGTTGTCCCTTCTCGTCATGCAGTTTGTGCCTCTGCTGCTTCTGCTGTTAGGAATCGCTCCTTGAAAGACGAGCGAGAGCGTCCTTCCGGGTGCATTGCACTGAGTCGAGTGCTCGCTCGGGACTTTGCTCTCGGGGCCAAGGCAAGAGGGCGTGCTTGCCCGCAGAACTGAGAACACGCTGTTGGGCAGAGCTGCAACTGACCGCTGGAGTTCAGCTCTCGCCGGACGGCAGAAGGCGAAGAACGAAGCCGCTTGCGAGCGGCGCAGTGCAGCGAAGAGCTCTCCGAATTCGCCGCTAGCTCCACGGTCCTTGTCAGCTGCGAGTAGCAGCGCTCGCAGTACACAGAGCTTCGCAAGGCCCGAAGACCCGGAGGGAAGTATCGCACACGAAAATGTGCCAGGACAGAGACGTGTTCTACGTTGTCCCTTCTCGTCATGCAGTTTGTGCCTCTGCGCTTCTGCTGTTAGGAATCGCTCCTTGAAAGACGAGCGAGAGCGTCCTTCCGGGTGCATTGCACTGAGTCGAGTGCTCGCTCGGGACTTTGCTCTCGGGGCCAAGGCAAGAGGGCGTGCTTGCCCGCAGAACTGAGAACACGCTGTTGGGCAGAGCTGCAACTGACCGCTGGAGTTCAGCTCTCGCCGGACGGCAGAAGGCGAAGAACGAAGCCGCTTGCGAGCGGCGCAGTGCAGCGAAGAGCTCTCCGAATTCGCCGCTAGCTCCACGGTCCTTGTCAGCTGCGAGTAGCAGCGCTCGCAGTACACAGAGCTTCGCAAGGCCCGAAGACCCGGAGGGAAGTATCGCACACGAAAATGTGCCAGGACAGAGACGTGTTCTACGTTGTCCCTTCTCGTCATGCAGTTTGTGCCTCTGCTGCTTCTGCTGTTAGGAATCGCTCCTTGAAAGACGAGCGAGAGCGTCCTTCCGGGTGCATTGCACTGAGTCGAGTGCTCGCTCGGGACTTTGCACTCGGGGCCAAGGCAAGAGGGCGTGCTTGCCCGCAGAACTGAGAACACGCTGATGGGCAGAGCTGCAACTGACCGCTGGAGTTCAGCTCTCGCCGGACGGCAGAAGGCGAAGAACGAAGCCGCTTGCGAGCGGCGCAGTGCAGCGAAGAGCTCTCCGAATTCGCCGCTAGCTCCACGGTCCTTGTCAGCTGCGAGTAGCAGCGCTCGCAGTACACAGAGCTTCGCAAGGCCCGAAGACCCGGAGGGAAGTATCGCACACGAAAATGTGCCAGGACAGAGACGTGTTCTACGTTGTCCCTTCTCGTCATGCAGTTTGTGCCTCTGCTGCTTCTGCTGTTAGGAATCGCTCCTTGAAAGACGAGCGAGAGCGTCCTTCCGGGTGCATTGCACTGAGTCGAGTGCTCGCTCGGGACTTTGCACTCGGGGCCAAGGCAAGAGGGCGTGCTTGCCCGCAGAACTGAGAACACGCTGTTGGGCAGAGCTGCAACTGACCGCTGGAGTTCAGCTCTCGCCGGACGGCAGAAGGCGAAGAACGAAGCCGCTTGCGAGCGGCGCAGTGCAGCAAAGAGCTCTCCGAATTCGCCGCTAGCTCCACGGTCCTTGTCAGCTGCGAGTAGCAGCGCTCGCAGTACACAGAGCTTCGCAAGGCCCGAAGACCCGGAGGGAAGTATCGCACACGAAAATGTGCCAGGACAGAGACGTGTTCTACGTTGTCCCTTCTCGTCATGCAGTTTGTGCCTCTGCTGCTTCTGCTGTTAGGAATCGCTCCTTGAAAGACGAGCGAGAGCGTCCTTCCGGGTGCATTGCACTGAGTCGAGTGCTCGCTCGGGACTTTGCTCTCGGGGCCAAGGCAAGAGGGCGTGCTTGCCCGCAGAACTGAGAACACGCTGTTGGGCAGAGCTGCAACTGACCGCTGGAGTTCAGCTCTCGCCGGACGGCAGAAGGCGAAGAACGAAGCCGCTTGCGAGCGGCGCAGTGCAGCGAAGAGCTCTCCGAATTCGCCGCTAGCTCCACGGTCCTTCTCAGCTGCGAGTAGCAGCGCTCGCAGTACACAGAGCTTCGCAAGGCCCGAAGACCCGGAGGGAAGTATCGCACACGAAAATGTGCCAGGACAGAGACGTGTTCTACGTTGTCCCTTCTCGTCATGCAGTTTGTGCCTCTGCTGCTTCTGCTGTAGGTAATCGCTCCTTGAAAGACGAGCGAGAGCGTCCTTCCGGGTGCATTGCACTGAGTCGAGTGCTCGCTCGGGACTTTGCACTCGGGGCCAAGGCAAGAGGGCGTGCTTGCCCGCAGAACTGAGAACACGCTGTTGGGCAGAGCTGCAACTGACCGCTGGAGTTCAGCTCTCGCCGGACGGCAGAAGGCGAAGAACGAAGCCGCTTGCGAGCGGCGCAGTGCAGCGAAGAGCTCTCCGAATTCGCCGCTAGCTCCACGGTCCTTCTCAGCTGCGAGTAGCAGCGCTCGCAGTACACAGAGCTTCGCAAGGCCCGAAGACCCGGAGGGAAGTATCGCACACGAAAATGTGCCAGGACAGAGACGTGTTCTACGTTGTCCCTTCTCGTCATGCAGTTTGTGCCTCTGCTGCTTCTGCTGTTAGGAATCGCTCCTTGAAAGACGAGCGAGAGCGTCCTTCCGGGTGCATTGCACTGAGTCGAGTGCTCGCTCGGGACTTTGCACTCGGGGCCAAGGCAAGAGGGCGTGCTTGCCCGCAGAACTGAGAACACGCTGATGGGCAGAGCTGCAACTGACCGCTGGAGTTCAGCTCTCGCCGGACGGCAGAAGGCGAAGAACGAAGCCGCTTGCGAGCGGCGCAGTGCAGCGAAGAGCTCTCCGAATTCGCCGCTAGCTCCACGGTCCTTCTCAGCTGCGAGTAGCAGCGCTCGCAGTACACAGAGCTTCGCAAGGCCCGAAGACCCGGAGGGAAGTATCGCACACGAAAATGTGCCAGGACAGAGACGTGTTCTACGTTGTCCCTTCTCGTCATGCAGTTTGTGCCTCTGCTGCTTCTGCTGTTAGGAATCGCTCCTTGAAAGACGAGCGAGAGCGTCCTTCCGGGTGCATTGCACTGAGTCGAGTGCTCGCTCGGGACTTTGCTCTCGGGGCCAAGGCAAGAGGGCGTGCTTGCCCGCAGAACTGAGAACACGCTCTTGGGCAGAGCTGCAACTGACCGCTGGAGTTCAGCTCTCGCCGGACGGCAGAAGGCGAAGAACGAAGCCGCTTGCGAGCGGCGCAGTGCAGCGAAGAGCTCTCCGAATTCGCCGCTAGCTCCACGGTCCTTCTCAGCTGCGAGTAGCAGCGCTCGCAGTACACAGAGCTTCGCAAGGCCCGAAGACCCGGAGGGAAGTATCGCACACGAAAATGTGCCAGGACAGAGACGTGTTCTACGTTGTCCCTTCTCGTCATGCAGTTTGTGCCTCTGCTGCTTCTGCTGTTAGGAATCGCTCCTTGAAAGACGAGCGAGAGCGTCCTTCCGGGTGCATTGCACTGAGTCGAGTGCTCGCTCGGGACTTTGCTCTCGGGGCCAAGGCAAGAGGGCGTGCTTGCCCGCAGAACTGAGAACACGCTCTTGGGCAGAGCTGCAACTGACCGCTGGAGTTCAGCTCTCGCCGGACGGCAGAAGGCGAAGAACGAAGCCGCTTGCGAGCGGCGCAGTGCAGCGAAGAGCTCTCCGAATTCGCCGCTAGCTCCACGGTCCTTCTCAGCTGCGAGTAGCAGCGCTCGCAGTACACAGAGCTTCGCAAGGCCCGAAGACCCGGAGGGAAGTATCGCACACGAAAATGTGCCAGGACAGAGACGTGTTCTACGTTGTCCCTTCTCGTCATGCAGTTTGTGCCTCTGCTGCTTGTGCTGTTAGGAATCGCTCCTTGAAAGACGAGCGAGAGCGTCCTTCCGGGTGCATTGCACTGAGTCGAGTGCTCGCTCGGGACTTTGCTCTCGGGGCCAAGGCAAGAGGGCGTGCTTGCCCGCAGAACTGAGAACACGCTGTTGGGCAGAGCTGCAACTGACCGCTGGAGTTCAGCTCTCGCCGGACGGCAGAAGGCGAAGAACGAAGCCGCTTGCGAGCGGCGCAGTGCAGCGAAGAGCTCTCCGAATTCGCCGCTAGCTCCACGGTCCTTCTCAGCTGCGAGTAGCAGCGCTCGCAGTACACAGAGCTTCGCAAGGCCCGAAGACCCGGAGGGAAGTATCGCACACGAAAATGTGCCAGGACAGAGACGTGTTCTACGTTGTCCCTTCTCGTCATGCAGTTTGTGCCTCTGCTGCTTCTGCTGTTAGGAATCGCTCCTTGAAAGACGAGCGAGAGCGTCCTTCCGGGTGCATTGCACTGAGTCGAGTGCTCGCTCGGGACTTTGCACTCGGGGCCAAGGCAAGAGGGCGTGCTTGCCCGCAGAACTGAGAACACGCTGATGGGCAGAGCTGCAACTGACCGCTGGAGTTCAGCTCTCGCCGGACGGCAGAAGGCGAAGAACGAAGCCGCTTGCGAGCGGCGCAGTGCAGCGAAGAGCTCTCCGAATTCGCCGCTAGCTCCACGGTCCTTCTCAGCTGCGAGTAGCAGCGCTCGCAGTACACAGAGCTTCGCAAGGCCCGAAGACCCGGAGGGAAGTATCGCACACGAAAATGTGCCAGGACAGAGACGTGTTCTACGTTGTCCCTTCTCGTCATGCAGTTTGTGCCTCTGCTGCTTCTGCTGTTAGGAATCGCTCCTTGAAAGACGAGCGAGAGCGTCCTTCCGGGTGCATTGCACTGAGTCGAGTGCTCGCTCGGGACTTTGCACTCGGGGCCAAGGCAAGAGGGCGTGCTTGCCCGCAGAACTGAGAACACGCTCTTGGGCAGAGCTGCAACTGACCGCTGGAGTTCAGCTCTCGCCGGACGGCAGAAGGCGAAGAACGAAGCCGCTTGCGAGCGGCGCAGTGCAGCGAAGAGCTCTCCGAATTCGCCGCTAGCTCCACGGTCCTTGTCAGCTGCGAGTAGCAGCGCTCGCAGTACACAGAGCTTCGCAAGGCCCGAAGACCCGGAGGGAAGTATCGCACACGAAAATGTGCCAGGACAGAGACGTGTTCTACGTTGTCCCTTCTCGTCATGCAGTTTGTGCCTCTGCTGCTTCTGCTGTTAGGAATCGCTCCTTGAAAGACGAGCGAGAGCGTCCTTCCGGGTGCATTGCACTGAGTCGAGTGCTCGCTCGGGACTTTGCTCTCGGGGCCAAGGCAAGAGGGCGTGCTTGCCCGCAGAACTGAGAACACGCTGTTGGGCAGAGCTGCAACTGACCGCTGGAGTTCAGCTCTCGCCGGACGGCAGAAGGCGAAGAACGAAGCCGCTTGCGAGCGGCGCAGTGCAGCGAAGAGCTCTCCGAATTCGCCGCTAGCTCCACGGTCCTTGTCAGCTGCGAGTAGCAGCGCTCGCAGTACACAGAGCTTCGCAAGGCCCGAAGACCCGGAGGGAAGTATCGCACACGAAAATGTGCCAGGACAGAGACGTGTTCTACGTTGTCCCTTCTCGTCATGCAGTTTGTGCCTCTGCTGCTTCTGCTGTTAGGAATCGCTCCTTGAAAGACGAGCGAGAGCGTCCTTCCGGGTGCATTGCACTGAGTCGAGTGCTCGCTCGGGACTTTGCTCTCGGGGCCAAGGCAAGAGGGCGTGCTTGCCCGCAGAACTGAGAACACGCTGTTGGGCAGAGCTGCAACTGACCGCTGGAGTTCAGCTCTCGCCGGACGGCAGAAGGCGAAGAACGAAGCCGCTTGCGAGCGGCGCAGTGCAGCGAAGAGCTCTCCGAATTCGCCGCTAGCTCCACGGTCCTTGTCAGCTGCGAGTAGCAGCGCTCGCAGTACACAGAGCTTCGCAAGGCCCGAAGACCCGGAGGGAAGTATCGCACACGAAAATGTGCCAGGACAGAGACGTGTTCTACGTTGTCCCTTCTCGTCATGCAGTTTGTGCCTCTGCTGCTTCTGCTGTTAGGAATCGCTCCTTGAAAGACGAGCGAGAGCGTCCTTCCGGGTGCATTGCACTGAGTCGAGTGCTCGCTCGGGACTTTGCACTCGGGGCCAAGGCAAGAGGGCGTGCTTGCCCGCAGAACTGAGAACACGCTGTTGGGCAGAGCTGCAACTGACCGCTGGAGTTCAGCTCTCGCCGGACGGCAGAAGGCGAAGAACGAAGCCGCTTGCGAGCGGCGCAGTGCAGCGAAGAGCTCTCCGAATTCGCCGCTAGCTCCACGGTCCTTGTCAGCTGCGAGTAGCAGCGCTCGCAGTACACAGAGCTTCGCAAGGCCCGAAGACCCGGAGGGAAGTATCGCACACGAAAATGTGCCAGGACAGAGACGTGTTCTACGTTGTCCCTTCTCGTCATGCAGTTTGTGCCTCTGCTGCTTCTGCTGTTAGGAATCGCTCCTTGAAAGACGAGCGAGAGCGTCCTTCCGGGTGCATTGCACTGAGTCGAGTGCTCGCTCGGGACTTTGCTCTCGGGGCCAAGGCAAGAGGGCGTGCTTGCCCGCAGAACTGAGAACACGCTGTTGGGCAGAGCTGCAACTGACCGCTGGAGTTCAGCTCTCGCCGGACGGCAGAAGGCGAAGAACGAAGCCGCTTGCGAGCGGCGCAGTGCAGCGAAGAGCTCTCCGAATTCGCCGCTAGCTCCACGGTCCTTGTCAGCTGCGAGTAGCAGCGCTCGCAGTACACAGAGCTTCGCAAGGCCCGAAGACCCGGAGGGAAGTATCGCACACGAAAATGTGCCAGGACAGAGACGTGTTCTACGTTGTCCCTTCTCGTCATGCAGTTTGTGCCTCTGCTGCTTCTGCTGTTAGGAATCGCTCCTTGAAAGACGAGCGAGAGCGTCCTTCCGGGTGCATTGCACTGAGTCGAGTGCTCGCTCGGGACTTTGCTCTCGGGGCCAAGGCAAGAGGGCGTGCTTGCCCGCAGAACTGAGAACACGCTGTTGGGCAGAGCTGCAACTGACCGCTGGAGTTCAGCTCTCGCCGGACGGCAGAAGGCGAAGAACGAAGCCGCTTGCGAGCGGCGCAGTGCAGCGAAGAGCTCTCCGAATTCGCCGCTAGCTCCACGGTCCTTGTCAGCTGCGAGTAGCAGCGCTCGCAGTACACAGAGCTTCGCAAGGCCCGAAGACCCGGAGGGAAGTATCGCACACGAAAATGTGCCAGGACAGAGACGTGTTCTACGTTGTCCCTTCTCGTCATGCAGTTTGTGCCTCTGCTGCTTCTGCTGTTAGGAATCGCTCCTTGAAAGACGAGCGAGAGCGTCCTTCCGGGTGCATTGCACTGAGTCGAGTGCTCGCTCGGGACTTTGCACTCGGGGCCAAGGCAAGAGGGCGTGCTTGCCCGCAGAACTGAGAACACGCTCTTGGGCAGAGCTGCAACTGACCGCTGGAGTTCAGCTCTCGCCGGACGGCAGAAGGCGAAGAACGAAGCCGCTTGCGAGCGGCGCAGTGCAGCGAAGAGCTCTCCGAATTCGCCGCTAGCTCCACGGTCCTTCTCAGCTGCGAGTAGCAGCGCTCGCAGTACACAGAGCTTCGCAAGGCCCGAAGACCCGGAGGGAAGTATCGCACACGAAAATGTGCCAGGACAGAGACGTGTTCTACGTTGTCCCTTCTCGTCATGCAGTTTGTGCCTCTGCTGCTTCTGCTGTTAGGAATCGCTCCTTGAAAGACGAGCGAGAGCGTCCTTCCGGGTGCATTGCACTGAGTCGAGTGCTCGCTCGGGACTTTGCTCTCGGGGCCAAGGCAAGAGGGCGTGCTTGCCCGCAGAACTGAGAACACGCTCTTGGGCAGAGCTGCAACTGACCGCTGGAGTTCAGCTCTCGCCGGACGGCAGAAGGCGAAGAACGAAGCCGCTTGCGAGCGGCGCAGTGCAGCGAAGAGCTCTCCGAATTCGCCGCTAGCTCCACGGTCCTTGTCAGCTGCGAGTAGCAGCGCTCGCAGTACACAGAGCTTCGCAAGGCCCGAAGACCCGGAGGGAAGTATCGCACACGAAAATGTGCCAGGACAGAGACGTGTTCTACGTTGTCCCTTCTCGTCATGCAGTTTGTGCCTCTGCTGCTTCTGCTGTTAGGAATCGCTCCTTGAAAGACGAGCGAGAGCGTCCTTCCGGGTGCATTGCACTGAGTCGAGTGCTCGCTCGGGACTTTGCACTCGGGGCCAAGGCAAGAGGGCGTGCTTGCCCGCAGAACTGAGAACACGCTGTTGGGCAGAGCTGCAACTGACCGCTGGAGTTCAGCTCTCGCCGGACGGCAGAAGGCGAAGAACGAAGCCGCTTGCGAGCGGCGCAGTGCAGCGAAGAGCTCTCCGAATTCGCCGCTAGCTCCACGGTCCTTGTCAGCTGCGAGTAGCAGCGCTCGCAGTACACAGAGCTTCGCAAGGCCCGAAGACCCGGAGGGAAGTATCGCACACGAAAATGTGCCAGGACAGAGACGTGTTCTACGTTGTCCCTTCTCGTCATGCAGTTTGTGCCTCTGCTGCTTCTGCTGTTAGGAATCGCTCCTTGAAAGACGAGCGAGAGCGTCCTTCCGGGTGCATTGCACTGAGTCGAGTGCTCGCTCGGGACTTTGCTCTCGGGGCCAAGGCAAGAGGGCGTGCTTGCCCGCAGAACTGAGAACACGCTGTTGGGCAGAGCTGCAACTGACCGCTGGAGTTCAGCTCTCGCCGGACGGCAGAAGGCGAAGAACGAAGCCGCTTGCGAGCGGCGCAGTGCAGCGAAGAGCTCTCCGAATTCGCCGCTAGCTCCACGGTCCTTGTCAGCTGCGAGTAGCAGCGCTCGCAGTACACAGAGCTTCGCAAGGCCCGAAGACCCGGAGGGAAGTATCGCACACGAAAATGTGCCAGGACAGAGACGTGTTCTACGTTGTCCCTTCTCGTCATGCAGTTTGTGCCTCTGCTGCTTCTGCTGTTAGGAATCGCTCCTTGAAAGACGAGCGAGAGCGTCCTTCCGGGTGCATTGCACTGAGTCGAGTGCTCGCTCGGGACTTTGCTCTCGGGGCCAAGGCAAGAGGGCGTGCTTGCCCGCAGAACTGAGAACACGCTGTTGGGCAGAGCTGCAACTGACCGCTGGAGTTCAGCTCTCGCCGGACGGCAGAAGGCGAAGAACGAAGCCGCTTGCGAGCGGCGCAGTGCAGCGAAGAGCTCTCCGAATTCGCCGCTAGCTCCACGGTCCTTCTCAGCTGCGAGTAGCAGCGCTCGCAGTACACAGAGCTTCGCAAGGCCCGAAGACCCGGAGGGAAGTATCGCACACGAAAATGTGCCAGGACAGAGACGTGTTCTACGTTGTCCCTTCTCGTCATGCAGTTTGTGCCTCTGCTGCTTCTGCTGTTAGGAATCGCTCCTTGAAAGACGAGCGAGAGCGTCCTTCCGGGTGCATTGCACTGAGTCGAGTGCTCGCTCGGGACTTTGCTCTCGGGGCCAAGGCAAGAGGGCGTGCTTGCCCGCAGAACTGAGAACACGCTCTTGGGCAGAGCTGCAACTGACCGCTGGAGTTCAGCTCTCGCCGGACGGCAGAAGGCGAAGAACGAAGCCGCTTGCGAGCGGCGCAGTGCAGCGAAGAGCTCTCCGAATTCGCCGCTAGCTCCACGGTCCTTGTCAGCTGCGAGTAGCAGCGCTCGCAGTACACAGAGCTTCGCAAGGCCCGAAGACCCGGAGGGAAGTATCGCACACGAAAATGTGCCTGGACAGAGACGTGTTCTACGTTGTCCCTTCTCGTCATGCAGTTTGTGCCTCTGCTGCTTCTGCTGTAGGGAATCGCTCCTTGAAAGACGAGCGAGAGCGTCCTTCCGGGTGCATTGCACTGAGTCGAGTGCTCGCTCGGGACTTTGCTCTCGGGGCCAAGGCAAGAGGGCGTGCTTGCCCGCAGAACTGAGAACACGCTGTTGGGCAGAGCTGCAACTGACCGCTGGAGTTCAGCTCTCGCCGGACGGCAGAAGGCGAAGAACGAAGCCGCTTGCGAGCGGCGCAGTGCAGCGAAGAGCTCTCCGAATTCGCCGCTAGCTCCACGGTCCTTGTCAGCTGCGAGTAGCAGCGCTCGCAGTACACAGAGCTTCGCAAGGCCCGAAGACCCGGAGGGAAGTATCGCACACGAAAATGTGCCAGGACAGAGACGTGTTCTACGTTGTCCCTTCTCGTCATGCAGTTTGTGCCTCTGCTGCTTCTGCTGTTAGGAATCGCTCCTTGAAAGACGAGCGAGAGCGTCCTTCCGGGTGCATTGCACTGAGTCGAGTGCTCGCTCGGGACTTTGCTCTCGGGGCCAAGGCAAGAGGGCGTGCTTGCCCGCAGAACTGAGAACACGCTGTTGGGCAGAGCTGCAACTGACCGCTGGAGTTCAGCTCTCGCCGGACGGCAGAAGGCGAAGAACGAAGCCGCTTGCGAGCGGCGCAGTGCAGCGAAGAGCTCTCCGAATTCGCCGCTAGCTCCACGGTCCTTGTCAGCTGCGAGTAGCAGCGCTCGCAGTACACAGAGCTTCGCAAGGCCCGAAGACCCGGAGGGAAGTATCGCACACGAAAATGTGCCAGGACAGAGACGTGTTCTACGTTGTCCCTTCTCGTCATGCAGTTTGTGCCTCTGCTGCTTCTGCTGTTAGGAATCGCTCCTTGAAAGACGAGCGAGAGCGTCCTTCCGGGTGCATTGCACTGAGTCGAGTGCTCGCTCGGGACTTTGCTCTCGGGGCCAAGGCAAGAGGGCGTGCTTGCCCGCAGAACTGAGAACACGCTCTTGGGCAGAGCTGCAACTGACCGCTGGAGTTCAGCTCTCGCCGGACGGCAGAAGGCGAAGAACGAAGCCGCTTGCGAGCGGCGCAGTGCAGCGAAGAGCTCTCCGAATTCGCCGCTAGCTCCACGGTCCTTCTCAGCTGCGAGTAGCAGCGCTCGCAGTACACAGAGCTTCGCAAGGCCCGAAGACCCGGAGGGAAGTATCGCACACGCAAATGTGCCAGGACAGAGACGTGTTCTACGTTGTCCCTTCTCGTCATGCAGTTTGTGCCTCTGCTGCTTCTGCTGTTAGGAATCGCTCCTTGAAAGACGAGCGAGAGCGTCCTTCCGGGTGCATTGCACTGAGTCGAGTGCTCGCTCGGGACTTTGCTCTCGGGGCCAAGGCAAGAGGGCGTGCTTGCCCGCAGAACTGAGAACACGCTCTTGGGCAGAGCTGCAACTGACCGCTGGAGTTCAGCTCTCGCCGGACGGCAGAAGGCGAAGAACGAAGCCGCTTGCGAGCGGCGCAGTGCAGCGAAGAGCTCTCCGAATTCGCCGCTAGCTCCACGGTCCTTGTCAGCTGCGAGTAGCAGCGCTCGCAGTACACAGAGCTTCGCAAGGCCCGAAGACCCGGAGGGAAGTATCGCACACGCAAATGTGCCAGGACAGAGACGTGTTCTACGTTGTCCCTTCTCGTCATGCAGTTTGTGCCTCTGCTGCTTCTGCTGTTAGGAATCGCTCCTTGAAAGACGAGCGAGAGCGTCCTTCCGGGTGCATTGCACTGAGTCGAGTGCTCGCTCGGGACTTTGCACTCGGGGCCAAGGCAAGAGGGCGTGCTTGCCCGCAGAACTGAGAACACGCTGTTGGGCAGAGCTGCAACTGACCGCTGGAGTTCAGCTCTCGCCGGACGGCAGAAGGCGAAGAACGAAGCCGCTTGCGAGCGGCGCAGTGCAGCGAAGAGCTCTCCGAATTCGCCGCTAGCTCCACGGTCCTTCTCAGCTGCGAGTAGCAGCGCTCGCAGTACACAGAGCTTCGCAAGGCCCGAAGACCCGGAGGGAAGTATCGCACACGAAAATGTGCCAGGACAGAGACGTGTTCTACGTTGTCCCTTCTCGTCATGCAGTTTGTGCCTCTGCTGCTTCTGCTGTTAGGAATCGCTCCTTGAAAGACGAGCGAGAGCGTCCTTCCGGGTGCATTGCACTGAGTCGAGTGCTCGCTCGGGACTTTGCTCTCGGGGCCAAGGCAAGAGGGCGTGCTTGCCCGCAGAACTGAGAACACGCTGTTGGGCAGAGCTGCAACTGACCGCTGGAGTTCAGCTCTCGCCGGACGGCAGAAGGCGAAGAACGAAGCCGCTTGCGAGCGGCGCAGTGCAGCGAAGAGCTCTCCGAATTCGCCGCTAGCTCCACGGTCCTTCTCAGCTGCGAGTAGCAGCGCTCGCAGTACACAGAGCTTCGCAAGGCCCGAAGACCCGGAGGGAAGTATCGCACACGAAAATGTGCCAGGACAGAGACGTGTTCTACGTTGTCCCTTCTCGTCATGCAGTTTGTGCCTCTGCTGCTTCTGCTGTTAGGAATCGCTCCTTGAAAGACGAGCGAGAGCGTCCTTCCGGGTGCATTGCACTGAGTCGAGTGCTCGCTCGGGACTTTGCTCTCGGGGCCAAGGCAAGAGGGCGTGCTTGCCCGCAGAACTGAGAACACGCTGTTGGGCAGAGCTGCAACTGACCGCTGGAGTTCAGCTCTCGCCGGACGGCAGAAGGCGAAGAACGAAGCCGCTTGCGAGCGGCGCAGTGCAGCGAAGAGCTCTCCGAATTCGCCGCTAGCTCCACGGTCCTTCTCAGCTGCGAGTAGCAGCGCTCGCAGTACACAGAGCTTCGCAAGGCCCGAAGACCCGGAGGGAAGTATCGCACACGAAAATGTGCCAGGACAGAGACGTGTTCTACGTTGTCCCTTCTCGTCATGCAGTTTGTGCCTCTGCTGCTTCTGCTGTTAGGAATCGCTCCTTGAAAGACGAGCGAGAGCGTCCTTCCGGGTGCATTGCACTGAGTCGAGTGCTCGCTCGGGACTTTGCACTCGGGGCCAAGGCAAGAGGGCGTGCTTGCCCGCAGAACTGAGAACACGCTCTTGGGCAGAGCTGCAACTGACCGCTGGAGTTCAGCTCTCGCCGGACGGCAGAAGGCGAAGAACGAAGCCGCTTGCGAGCGGCGCAGTGCAGCGAAGAGCTCTCCGAATTCGCCGCTAGCTCCACGGTCCTTGTCAGCTGCGAGTAGCAGCGCTCGCAGTACACAGAGCTTCGCAAGGCCCGAAGACCCGGAGGGAAGTATCGCACACGAAAATGTGCCAGGACAGAGACGTGTTCTACGTTGTCCCTTCTCGTCATGCAGTTTGTGCCTCTGCTGCTTCTGCTGTTAGGAATCGCTCCTTGAAAGACGAGCGAGAGCGTCCTTCCGGGTGCATTGCACTGAGTCGAGTGCTCGCTCGGGACTTTGCTCTCGGGGCCAAGGCAAGAGGGCGTGCTTGCCCGCAGAACTGAGAACACGCTGTTGGGCAGAGCTGCAACTGACCGCTGGAGTTCAGCTCTCGCCGGACGGCAGAAGGCGAAGAACGAAGCCGCTTGCGAGCGGCGCAGTGCAGCGAAGAGCTCTCCGAATTCGCCGCTAGCTCCACGGTCCTTGTCAGCTGCGAGTAGCAGCGCTCGCAGTACACAGAGCTTCGCAAGGCCCGAAGACCCGGAGGGAAGTATCGCACACGAAAATGTGCCAGGACAGAGACGTGTTCTACGTTGTCCCTTCTCGTCATGCAGTTTGTGCCTCTGCTGCTTCTGCTGTTAGGAATCGCTCCTTGAAAGACGAGCGAGAGCGTCCTTCCGGGTGCATTGCACTGAGTCGAGTGCTCGCTCGGGACTTTGCTCTCGGGGCCAAGGCAAGAGGGCGTGCTTGCCCGCAGAACTGAGAACACGCTGTTGGGCAGAGCTGCAACTGACCGCTGGAGTTCAGCTCTCGCCGGACGGCAGAAGGCGAAGAACGAAGCCGCTTGCGAGCGGCGCAGTGCAGCGAAGAGCTCTCCGAATTCGCCGCTAGCTCCACGGTCCTTCTCAGCTGCGAGTAGCAGCGCTCGCAGTACACAGAGCTTCGCAAGGCCCGAAGACCCGGAGGGAAGTATCGCACACGAAAATGTGCCAGGACAGAGACGTGTTCTACGTTGTCCCTTCTCGTCATGCAGTTTGTGCCTCTGCTGCTTCTGCTGTTAGGAATCGCTCCTTGAAAGACGAGCGAGAGCGTCCTTCCGGGTGCATTGCACTGAGTCGAGTGCTCGCTCGGGACTTTGCTCTCGGGGCCAAGGCAAGAGGGCGTGCTTGCCCGCAGAACTGAGAACACGCTGTTGGGCAGAGCTGCAACTGACCGCTGGAGTTCAGCTCTCGCCGGACGGCAGAAGGCGAAGAACGAAGCCGCTTGCGAGCGGCGCAGTGCAGCGAAGAGCTCTCCGAATTCGCCGCTAGCTCCACGGTCCTTCTCAGCTGCGAGTAGCAGCGCTCGCAGTACACAGAGCTTCGCAAGGCCCGAAGACCCGGAGGGAAGTATCGCACACGAAAATGTGCCAGGACAGAGACGTGTTCTACGTTGTCCCTTCTCGTCATGCAGTTTGTGCCTCTGCTGCTTCTGCTGTTAGGAATCGCTCCTTGAAAGACGAGCGAGAGCGTCCTTCCGGGTGCATTGCACTGAGTCGAGTGCTCGCTCGGGACTTTGCTCTCGGGGCCAAGGCAAGAGGGCGTGCTTGCCCGCAGAACTGAGAACACGCTCTTGGGCAGAGCTGCAACTGACCGCTGGAGTTCAGCTCTCGCCGGACGGCAGAAGGCGAAGAACGAAGCCGCTTGCGAGCGGCGCAGTGCAGCGAAGAGCTCTCCGAATTCGCCGCTAGCTCCACGGTCCTTCTCAGCTGCGAGTAGCAGCGCTCGCAGTACACAGAGCTTCGCAAGGCCCGAAGACCCGGAGGGAAGTATCGCACACGAAAATGTGCCAGGACAGAGACGTGTTCTACGTTGTCCCTTCTCGTCATGCAGTTTGTGCCTCTGCTGCTTCTGCTGTTAGGAATCGCTCCTTGAAAGACGAGCGAGAGCGTCCTTCCGGGTGCATTGCACTGAGTCGAGTGCTCGCTCGGGACTTTGCTCTCGGGGCCAAGGCAAGAGGGCGTGCTTGCCCGCAGAACTGAGAACACGCTCTTGGGCAGAGCTGCAACTGACCGCTGGAGTTCAGCTCTCGCCGGACGGCAGAAGGCGAAGAACGAAGCCGCTTGCGAGCGGCGCAGTGCAGCGAAGAGCTCTCCGAATTCGCCGCTAGCTCCACGGTCCTTCTCAGCTGCGAGTAGCAGCGCTCGCAGTACACAGAGCTTCGCAAGGCCCGAAGACCCGGAGGGAAGTATCGCACACGAAAATGTGCCAGGACAGAGACGTGTTCTACGTTGTCCCTTCTCGTCATGCAGTTTGTGCCTCTGCTGCTTCTGCTGTTAGGAATCGCTCCTTGAAAGACGAGCGAGAGCGTCCTTCCGGGTGCATTGCACTGAGTCGAGTGCTCGCTCGGGACTTTGCACTCGGGGCCAAGGCAAGAGGGCGTGCTTGCCCGCAGAACTGAGAACACGCTCTTGGGCAGAGCTGCAACTGACCGCTGGAGTTCAGCTCTCGCCGGACGGCAGAAGGCGAAGAACGAAGCCGCTTGCGAGCGGCGCAGTGCAGCGAAGAGCTCTCCGAATTCGCCGCTAGCTCCACGGTCCTTGTCAGCTGCGAGTAGCAGCGCTCGCAGTACACAGAGCTTCGCAAGGCCCGAAGACCCGGAGGGAAGTATCGCACACGAAAATGTGCCAGGACAGAGACGTGTTCTACGTTGTCCCTTCTCGTCATGCAGTTTGTGCCTCTGCTGCTTCTGCTGTTAGGAATCGCTCCTTGAAAGACGAGCGAGAGCGTCCTTCCGGGTGCATTGCACTGAGTCGAGTGCTCGCTCGGGACTTTGCACTCGGGGCCAAGGCAAGAGGGCGTGCTTGCCCGCAGAACTGAGAACACGCTCTTGGGCAGAGCTGCAACTGACCGCTGGAGTTCAGCTCTCGCCGGACGGCAGAAGGCGAAGAACGAAGCCGCTTGCGAGCGGCGCAGTGCAGCGAAGAGCTCTCCGAATTCGCCGCTAGCTCCACGGTCCTTGTCAGCTGCGAGTAGCAGCGCTCGCAGTACACAGAGCTTCGCAAGGCCCGAAGACCCGGAGGGAAGTATCGCACACGAAAATGTGCCAGGACAGAGACGTGTTCTACGTTGTCCCTTCTCGTCATGCAGTTTGTGCCTCTGCTGCTTCTGCTGTTAGGAATCGCTCCTTGAAAGACGAGCGAGAGCGTCCTTCCGGGTGCATTGCACTGAGTCGAGTGCTCGCTCGGGACTTTGCACTCGGGGCCAAGGCAAGAGGGCGTGCTTGCCCGCAGAACTGAGAACACGCTCTTGGGCAGAGCTGCAACTGACCGCTGGAGTTCAGCTCTCGCCGGACGGCAGAAGGCGAAGAACGAAGCCGCTTGCGAGCGGCGCAGTGCAGCGAAGAGCTCTCCGAATTCGCCGCTAGCTCCACGGTCCTTCTCAGCTGCGAGTAGCAGCGCTCGCAGTACACAGAGCTTCGCAAGGCCCGAAGACCCGGAGGGAAGTATCGCACACGAAAATGTGCCAGGACAGAGACGTGTTCTACGTTGTCCCTTCTCGTCATGCAGTTTGTGCCTCTGCTGCTTCTGCTGTTAGGAATCGCTCCTTGAAAGACGAGCGAGAGCGTCCTTCCGGGTGCATTGCACTGAGTCGAGTGCTCGCTCGGGACTTTGCTCTCGGGGCCAAGGCAAGAGGGCGTGCTTGCCCGCAGAACTGAGAACACGCTCTTGGGCAGAGCTGCAACTGACCGCTGGAGTTCAGCTCTCGCCGGACGGCAGAAGGCGAAGAACGAAGCCGCTTGCGAGCGGCGCAGTGCAGCGAAGAGCTCTCCGAATTCGCCGCTAGCTCCACGGTCCTTCTCAGCTGCGAGTAGCAGCGCTCGCAGTACACAGAGCTTCGCAAGGCCCGAAGACCCGGAGGGAAGTATCGCACACGAAAATGTGCCAGGACAGAGACGTGTTCTACGTTGTCCCTTCTCGTCATGCAGTTTGTGCCTCTGCTGCTTCTGCTCTTAGGAATCGCTCCTTGAAAGACGAGCGAGAGCGTCCTTCCGGGTGCATTGCACTGAGTCGAGTGCTCGCTCGGGACTTTGCTCTCGGGGCCAAGGCAAGAGGGCGTGCTTGCCCGCAGAACTGAGAACACGCTGTTGGGCAGAGCTGCAACTGACCGCTGGAGTTCAGCTCTCGCCGGACGGCAGAAGGCGAAGAACGAAGCCGCTTGCGAGCGGCGCAGTGCAGCGAAGAGCTCTCCGAATTCGCCGCTAGCTCCACGGTCCTTCTCAGCTGCGAGTAGCAGCGCTCGCAGTACACAGAGCTTCGCAAGGCCCGAAGACCCGGAGGGAAGTATCGCACACGAAAATGTGCCAGGACAGAGACGTGTTCTACGTTGTCCCTTCTCGTCATGCAGTTTGTGCCTCTGCTGCTTCTGCTGTTAGGAATCGCTCCTTGAAAGACGAGCGAGAGCGTCCTTCCGGGTGCATTGCACTGAGTCGAGTGCTCGCTCGGGACTTTGCTCTCGGGGCCAAGGCAAGAGGGCGTGCTTGCCCGCAGAACTGAGAACACGCTCTTGGGCAGAGCTGCAACTGACCGCTGGAGTTCAGCTCTCGCCGGACGGCAGAAGGCGAAGAACGAAGCCGCTTGCGAGCGGCGCAGTGCAGCGAAGAGCTCTCCGAATTCGCCGCTAGCTCCACGGTCCTTGTCAGCTGCGAGTAGCAGCGCTCGCAGTACACAGAGCTTCGCAAGGCCCGAAGACCCGGAGGGAAGTATCGCACACGAAAATGTGCCAGGACAGAGACGTGTTCTACGTTGTCCCTTCTCGTCATGCAGTTTGTGCCTCTGCTGCTTCTGCTCTTAGGAATCGCTCCTTGAAAGACGAGCGAGAGCGTCCTTCCGGGTGCATTGCACTGAGTCGAGTGCTCGCTCGGGACTTTGCTCTCGGGGCCAAGGCAAGAGGGCGTGCTTGCCCGCAGAACTGAGAACACGCTGTTGGGCAGAGCTGCAACTGACCGCTGGAGTTCAGCTCTCGCCGGACGGCAGAAGGCGAAGAACGAAGCCGCTTGCGAGCGGCGCAGTGCAGCGAAGAGCTCTCCGAATTCGCCGCTAGCTCCACGGTCCTTGTCAGCTGCGAGTAGCAGCGCTCGCAGTACACAGAGCTTCGCAAGGCCCGAAGACCCGGAGGGAAGTATCGCACACGAAAATGTGCCAGGACAGAGACGTGTTCTACGTTGTCCCTTCTCGTCATGCAGTTTGTGCCTCTGCTGCTTCTGCTCTTAGGAATCGCTCCTTGAAAGACGAGCGAGAGCGTCCTTCCGGGTGCATTGCACTGAGTCGAGTGCTCGCTCGGGACTTTGCTCTCGGGGCCAAGGCAAGAGGGCGTGCTTGCCCGCAGAACTGAGAACACGCTGTTGGGCAGAGCTGCAACTGACCGCTGGAGTTCAGCTCTCGCCGGACGGCAGAAGGCGAAGAACGAAGCCGCTTGCGAGCGGCGCAGTGCAGCGAAGAGCTCTCCGAATTCGCCGCTAGCTCCACGGTCCTTGTCAGCTGCGAGTAGCAGCGCTCGCAGTACACAGAGCTTCGCAAGGCCCGAAGACCCGGAGGGAAGTATCGCACACGAAAATGTGCCAGGACAGAGACGTGTTCTACGTTGTCCCTTCTCGTCATGCAGTTTGTGCCTCTGCTGCTTCTGCTCTTAGGAATCGCTCCTTGAAAGACGAGCGAGAGCGTCCTTCCGGGTGCATTGCACTGAGTCGAGTGCTCGCTCGGGACTTTGCTCTCGGGGCCAAGGCAAGAGGGCGTGCTTGCCCGCAGAACTGAGAACACGCTCTTGGGCAGAGCTGCAACTGACCGCTGGAGTTCAGCTCTCGCCGGACGGCAGAAGGCGAAGAACGAAGCCGCTTGCGAGCGGCGCAGTGCAGCGAAGAGCTCTCCGAATTCGCCGCTAGCTCCACGGTCCTTGTCAGCTGCGAGTAGCAGCGCTCGCAGTACACAGAGCTTCGCAAGGCCCGAAGACCCGGAGGGAAGTATCGCACACGAAAATGTGCCAGGACAGAGACGTGTTCTACGTTGTCCCTTCTCGTCATGCAGTTTGTGCCTCTGCTGCTTCTGCTGTTAGGAATCGCTCCTTGAAAGACGAGCGAGAGCGTCCTTCCGGGTGCATTGCACTGAGTCGAGTGCTCGCTCGGGACTTTGCTCTCGGGGCCAAGGCAAGAGGGCGTGCTTGCCCGCAGAACTGAGAACACGCTGTTGGGCAGAGCTGCAACTGACCGCTGGAGTTCAGCTCTCGCCGGACGGCAGAAGGCGAAGAACGAAGCCGCTTGCGAGCGGCGCAGTGCAGCGAAGAGCTCTCCGAATTCGCCGCTAGCTCCACGGTCCTTCTCAGCTGCGAGTAGCAGCGCTCGCAGTACACAGAGCTTCGCAAGGCCCGAAGACCCGGAGGGAAGTATCGCACACGAAAATGTGCCAGGACAGAGACGTGTTCTACGTTGTCCCTTCTCGTCATGCAGTTTGTGCCTCTGCTGCTTCTGCTGTTAGGAATCGCTCCTTGAAAGACGAGCGAGAGCGTCCTTCCGGGTGCATTGCACTGAGTCGAGTGCTCGCTCGGGACTTTGCTCTCGGGGCCAAGGCAAGAGGGCGTGCTTGCCCGCAGAACTGAGAACACGCTGTTGGGCAGAGCTGCAACTGACCGCTGGAGTTCAGCTCTCGCCGGACGGCAGAAGGCGAAGAACGAAGCCGCTTGCGAGCGGCGCAGTGCAGCGAAGAGCTCTCCGAATTCGCCGCTAGCTCCACGGTCCTTCTCAGCTGCGAGTAGCAGCGCTCGCAGTACACAGAGCTTCGCAAGGCCCGAAGACCCGGAGGGAAGTATCGCACACGAAAATGTGCCAGGACAGAGACGTGTTCTACGTTGTCCCTTCTCGTCATGCAGTTTGTGCCTCTGCTGCTTCTGCTGTTAGGAATCGCTCCTTGAAAGACGAGCGAGAGCGTCCTTCCGGGTGCATTGCACTGAGTCGAGTGCTCGCTCGGGACTTTGCTCTCGGGGCCAAGGCAAGAGGGCGTGCTTGCCCGCAGAACTGAGAACACGCTGTTGGGCAGAGCTGCAACTGACCGCTGGAGTTCAGCTCTCGCCGGACGGCAGAAGGCGAAGAACGAAGCCGCTTGCGAGCGGCGCAGTGCAGCGAAGAGCTCTCCGAATTCGCCGCTAGCTCCACGGTCCTTGTCAGCTGCGAGTAGCAGCGCTCGCAGTACACAGAGCTTCGCAAGGCCCGAAGACCCGGAGGGAAGTATCGCACACGAAAATGTGCCAGGACAGAGACGTGTTCTACGTTGTCCCTTCTCGTCATGCAGTTTGTGCCTCTGCTGCTTCTGCTCTTAGGAATCGCTCCTTGAAAGACGAGCGAGAGCGTCCTTCCGGGTGCATTGCACTGAGTCGAGTGCTCGCTCGGGACTTTGCACTCGGGGCCAAGGCAAGAGGGCGTGCTTGCCCGCAGAACTGAGAACACGCTGTTGGGCAGAGCTGCAACTGACCGCTGGAGTTCAGCTCTCGCCGGACGGCAGAAGGCGAAGAACGAAGCCGCTTGCGAGCGGCGCAGTGCAGCGAAGAGCTCTCCGAATTCGCCGCTAGCTCCACGGTCCTTGTCAGCTGCGAGTAGCAGCGCTCGCAGTACACAGAGCTTCGCAAGGCCCGAAGACCCGGAGGGAAGTATCGCACACGAAAATGTGCCAGGACAGAGACGTGTTCTACGTTGTCCCTTCTCGTCATGCAGTTTGTGCCTCTGCTGTTTCTGCTGTTAGGAATCGCTCCTTGAAAGACGAGCGAGAGCGTCCTTCCGGGTGCATTGCACTGAGTCGAGTGCTCGCTCGGGACTTTGCTCTCGGGGCCAAGGCAAGAGGGCGTGCTTGCCCGCAGAACTGAGAACACGCTGATGGGCAGAGCTGCAACTGACCGCTGGAGTTCAGCTCTCGCCGGACGGCAGAAGGCGAAGAACGAAGCCGCTTGCGAGCGGCGCAGTGCAGCGAAGAGCTCTCCGAATTCGCCGCTAGCTCCACGGTCCTTGTCAGCTGCGAGTAGCAGCGCTCGCAGTACACAGAGCTTCGCAAGGCCCGAAGACCCGGAGGGAAGTATCGCACACGAAAATGTGCCAGGACAGAGACGTGTTCTACGTTGTCCCTTCTCGTCATGCAGTTTGTGCCTCTGCTGCTTCTGCTGTTAGGAATCGCTCCTTGAAAGACGAGCGAGAGCGTCCTTCCGGGTGCATTGCACTGAGTCGAGTGCTCGCTCGGGACTTTGCTCTCGGGGCCAAGGCAAGAGGGCGTGCTTGCCCGCAGAACTGAGAACACGCTGATGGGCAGAGCTGCAACTGACCGCTGGAGTTCAGCTCTCGCCGGACGGCAGAAGGCGAAGAACGAAGCCGCTTGCGAGCGGCGCAGTGCAGCGAAGAGCTCTCCGAATTCGCCGCTAGCTCCACGGTCCTTCTCAGCTGCGAGTAGCAGCGCTCGCAGTACACAGAGCTTCGCAAGGCCCGAAGACCCGGAGGGAAGTATCGCACACGAAAATGTGCCAGGACAGAGACGTGTTCTACGTTGTCCCTTCTCGTCATGCAGTTTGTGCCTCTGCTGCTTCTGCTGTTAGGAATCGCTCCTTGAAAGACGAGCGAGAGCGTCCTTCCGGGTGCATTGCACTGAGTCGAGTGCTCGCTCGGGACTTTGCTCTCGGGGCCAAGGCAAGAGGGCGTGCTTGCCCGCAGAACTGAGAACACGCTGATGGGCAGAGCTGCAACTGACCGCTGGAGTTCAGCTCTCGCCGGACGGCAGAAGGCGAAGAACGAAGCCGCTTGCGAGCGGCGCAGTGCAGCGAAGAGCTCTCCGAATTCGCCGCTAGCTCCACGGTCCTTCTCAGCTGCGAGTAGCAGCGCTCGCAGTACACAGAGCTTCGCAAGGCCCGAAGACCCGGAGGGAAGTATCGCACACGAAAATGTGCCAGGACAGAGACGTGTTCTACGTTGTCCCTTCTCGTCATGCAGTTTGTGCCTCTGCTGCTTCTGCTCTTAGGAATCGCTCCTTGAAAGACGAGCGAGAGCGTCCTTCCGGGTGCATTGCACTGAGTCGAGTGCTCGCTCGGGACTTTGCTCTCGGGGCCAAGGCAAGAGGGCGTGCTTGCCCGCAGAACTGAGAACACGCTGATGGGCAGAGCTGCAACTGACCGCTGGAGTTCAGCTCTCGCCGGACGGCAGAAGGCGAAGAACGAAGCCGCTTGCGAGCGGCGCAGTGCAGCGAAGAGCTCTCCGAATTCGCCGCTAGCTCCACGGTCCTTGTCAGCTGCGAGTAGCAGCGCTCGCAGTACACAGAGCTTCGCAAGGCCCGAAGACCCGGAGGGAAGTATCGCACACGAAAATGTGCCAGGACAGAGACGTGTTCTACGTTGTCCCTTCTCGTCATGCAGTTTGTGCCTCTGCTGCTTCTGCTGTTAGGAATCGCTCCTTGAAAGACGAGCGAGAGCGTCCTTCCGGGTGCATTGCACTGAGTCGAGTGCTCGCTCGGGACTTTGCTCTCGGGGCCAAGGCAAGAGGGCGTGCTTGCCCGCAGAACTGAGAACACGCTGATGGGCAGAGCTGCAACTGACCGCTGGAGTTCAGCTCTCGCCGGACGGCAGAAGGCGAAGAACGAAGCCGCTTGCGAGCGGCGCAGTGCAGCGAAGAGCTCTCCGAATTCGCCGCTAGCTCCACGGTCCTTCTCAGCTGCGAGTAGCAGCGCTCGCAGTACACAGAGCTTCGCAAGGCCCGAAGACCCGGAGGGAAGTATCGCACACGAAAATGTGCCAGGACAGAGACGTGTTCTACGTTGTCCCATCTCGTCATGCAGTTTGTGCCTCTGCTGCTTCTGCTGTTAGGAATCGCTCCTTGAAAGACGAGCGAGAGCGTCCTTCCGGGTGCATTGCACTGAGTCGAGTGCTCGCTCGGGACTTTGCTCTCGGGGCCAAGGCAAGAGGGCGTGCTTGCCCGCAGAACTGAGAACACGCTGATGGCAGAGCTGCAACTGACCGCTGGAGTTCAGCTCTCGCCGGACGGCAGAAGGCGAAGAACGAAGCCGCTTGCGAGCGGCGCAGTGCAGCGAAGAGCTCTCCGAATTCGCCGCTAGCTCCACGGTCCTTCTCAGCTGCGAGTAGCAGCGCTCGCAGTACACAGAGCTTCGCAAGGCCCGAAGACCCGGAGGGAAGTATCGCACACGAAAATGTGCCAGGACAGAGACGTGTTCTACGTTGTCCCTTCTCGTCATGCAGTTTGTGCCTCTGCTGCTTCTGCTGTTAGGAATCGCTCCTTGAAAGACGAGCGAGAGCGTCCTTCCGGGTGCATTGCACTGAGTCGAGTGCTCGCTCGGGACTTTGCTCTCGGGGCCAAGGCAAGAGGGCGTGCTTGCCCGCAGAACTGAGAACACGCTGATGGGCAGAGCTGCAACTGACCGCTGGAGTTCAGCTCTCGCCGGACGGCAGAAGGCGAAGAACGAAGCCGCTTGCGAGCGGCGCAGTGCAGCGAAGAGCTCTCCGAATTCGCCGCTAGCTCCACGGTCCTTCTCAGCTGCGAGTAGCAGCGCTCGCAGTACACAGAGCTTCGCAAGGCCCGAAGACCCGGAGGGAAGTATCGCACACGAAAATGTGCCAGGACAGAGACGTGTTCTACGTTGTCCCTTCTCGTCATGCAGTTTGTGCCTCTGCTGCTTCTGCTGTTAGGAATCGCTCCTTGAAAGACGAGCGAGAGCGTCCTTCCGGGTGCATTGCACTGAGTCGAGTGCTCGCTCGGGACTTTGCTCTCGGGGCCAAGGCAAGAGGGCGTGCTTGCCCGCAGAACTGAGAACACGCTGATGGGCAGAGCTGCAACTGACCGCTGGAGTTCAGCTCTCGCCGGACGGCAGAAGGCGAAGAACGAAGCCGCTTGCGAGCGGCGCAGTGCAGCGAAGAGCTCTCCGAATTCGCCGCTAGCTCCACGGTCCTTCTCAGCTGCGAGTAGCAGCGCTCGCAGTACACAGAGCTTCGCAAGGCCCGAAGACCCGGAGGGAAGTATCGCACACGAAAATGTGCCAGGACAGAGACGTGTTCTACGTTGTCCCTTCTCGTCATGCAGTTTGTGCCTCTGCTGCTTCTGCTGTTAGGAATCGCTCCTTGAAAGACGAGCGAGAGCGTCCTTCCGGGTGCATTGCACTGAGTCGAGTGCTCGCTCGGGACTTTGCTCTCGGGGCCAAGGCAAGAGGGCGTGCTTGCCCGCAGAACTGAGAACACGCTGTTGGCAGAGCTGCAACTGACCGCTGGAGTTCAGCTCTCGCCGGACGGCAGAAGGCGAAGAACGAAGCCGCTTGCGAGCGGCGCAGTGCAGCGAAGAGCTCTCCGAATTCGCCGCTAGCTCCACGGTCCTTCTCAGCTGCGAGTAGCAGCGCTCGCAGTACACAGAGCTTCGCAAGGCCCGAAGACCCGGAGGGAAGTATCGCACACGAAAATGTGCCAGGACAGAGACGTGTTCTACGTTGTCCCTTCTCGTCATGCAGTTTGTGCCTCTGCTGCTTCTGCTGTTAGGAATCGCTCCTTGAAAGACGAGCGAGAGCGTCCTTCCGGGTGCATTGCACTGAGTCGAGTGCTCGCTCGGGACTTTGCTCTCGGGGCCAAGGCAAGAGGGCGTGCTTGCCCGCAGAACTGAGAACACGCTGTTGGGCAGAGCTGCAACTGACCGCTGGAGTTCAGCTCTCGCCGGACGGCAGAAGGCGAAGAACGAAGCCGCTTGCGAGCGGCGCAGTGCAGCGAAGAGCTCTCCGAATTCGCCGCTAGCTCCACGGTCCTTCTCAGCTGCGAGTAGCAGCGCTCGCAGTACACAGAGCTTCGCAAGGCCCGAAGACCCGGAGGGAAGTATCGCACACGAAAATGTGCCAGGACAGAGACGTGTTCTACGTTGTCCCTTCTCGTCATGCAGTTTGTGCCTCTGCTGCTTCTGCTGTTAGGAATCGCTCCTTGAAAGACGAGCGAGAGCGTCCTTCCGGGTGCATTGCACTGAGTCGAGTGCTCGCTCGGGACTTTGCTCTCGGGGCCAAGGCAAGAGGGCGTGCTTGCCCGCAGAACTGAGAACACGCTGTTGGGCAGAGCTGCAACTGACCGCTGGAGTTCAGCTCTCGCCGGACGGCAGAAGGCGAAGAACGAAGCCGCTTGCGAGCGGCGCAGTGCAGCGAAGAGCTCTCCGAATTCGCCGCTAGCTCCACGGTCCTTCTCAGCTGCGAGTAGCAGCGCTCGCAGTACACAGAGCTTCGCAAGGCCCGAAGACCCGGAGGGAAGTATCGCACACGAAAATGTGCCAGGACAGAGACGTGTTCTACGTTGTCCCTTCTCGTCATGCAGTTTGTGCCTCTGCTGCTTCTGCTGTTAGGAATCGCTCCTTGAAAGACGAGCGAGAGCGTCCTTCCGGGTGCATTGCACTGAGTCGAGTGCTCGCTCGGGACTTTGCACTCGGGGCCAAGGCAAGAGGGCGTGCTTGCCCGCAGAACTGAGAACACGCTGATGGGCAGAGCTGCAACTGACCGCTGGAGTTCAGCTCTCGCCGGACGGCAGAAGGCGAAGAACGAAGCCGCTTGCGAGCGGCGCAGTGCAGCGAAGAGCTCTCCGAATTCGCCGCTAGCTCCACGGTCCTTCTCAGCTGCGAGTAGCAGCGCTCGCAGTACACAGAGCTTCGCAAGGCCCGAAGACCCGGAGGGAAGTATCGCACACGAAAATGTGCCAGGACAGAGACGTGTTCTACGTTGTCCCTTCTCGTCATGCAGTTTGTGCCTCTGCTGCTTCTGCTGTAGGGAATCGCTCCTTGAAAGACGAGCGAGAGCGTCCTTCCGGGTGCATTGCACTGAGTCGAGTGCTCGCTCGGGACTTTGCTCTCGGGGCCAAGGCAAGAGGGCGTGCTTGCCCGCAGAACTGAGAACACGCTGTTGGGCAGAGCTGCAACTGACCGCTGGAGTTCAGCTCTCGCCGGACGGCAGAAGGCGAAGAACGAAGCCGCTTGCGAGCGGCGCAGTGCAGCGAAGAGCTCTCCGAATTCGCCGCTAGCTCCACGGTCCTTCTCAGCTGCGAGTAGCAGCGCTCGCAGTACACAGAGCTTCGCAAGGCCCGAAGACCCGGAGGGAAGTATCGCACACGAAAATGTGCCAGGACAGAGACGTGTTCTACGTTGTCCCTTCTCGTCATGCAGTTTGTGCCTCTGCTGCTTCTGCTGTAGGGAATCGCTCCTTGAAAGACGAGCGAGAGCGTCCTTCCGGGTGCATTGCACTGAGTCGAGTGCTCGCTCGGGACTTTGCTCTCGGGGCCAAGGCAAGAGGGCGTGCTTGCCCGCAGAACTGAGAACACGCTGTTGGGCAGAGCTGCAACTGACCGCTGGAGTTCAGCTCTCGCCGGACGGCAGAAGGCGAAGAACGAAGCCGCTTGCGAGCGGCGCAGTGCAGCGAAGAGCTCTCCGAATTCGCCGCTAGCTCCACGGTCCTTCTCAGCTGCGAGTAGCAGCGCTCGCAGTACACAGAGCTTCGCAAGGCCCGAAGACCCGGAGGGAAGTATCGCACACGAAAATGTGCCAGGACAGAGACGTGTTCTACGTTGTCCCTTCTCGTCATGCAGTTTGTGCCTCTGCTGCTTCTGCTGTAGGGAATCGCTCCTTGAAAGACGAGCGAGAGCGTCCTTCCGGGTGCATTGCACTGAGTCGAGTGCTCGCTCGGGACTTTGCTCTCGGGGCCAAGGCAAGAGGGCGTGCTTGCCCGCAGAACTGAGAACACGCTGTTGGGCAGAGCTGCAACTGACCGCTGGAGTTCAGCTCTCGCCGGACGGCAGAAGGCGAAGAACGAAGCCGCTTGCGAGCGGCGCAGTGCAGCGAAGAGCTCTCCGAATTCGCCGCTAGCTCCACGGTCCTTCTCAGCTGCGAGTAGCAGCGCTCGCAGTACACAGAGCTTCGCAAGGCCCGAAGACCCGGAGGGAAGTATCGCACACGAAAATGTGCCAGGACAGAGACGTGTTCTACGTTGTCCCTTCTCGTCATGCAGTTTGTGCCTCTGCTGCTTCTGCTGTAGGGAATCGCTCCTTGAAAGACGAGCGAGAGCGTCCTTCCGGGTGCATTGCACTGAGTCGAGTGCTCGCTCGGGACTTTGCTCTCGGGGCCAAGGCAAGAGGGCGTGCTTGCCCGCAGAACTGAGAACACGCTGTTGGGCAGAAGCTGCAACTGACCGCTGGAGTTCAGCTCTCGCCGGACGGCAGAAGGCGAAGAACGAAGCCGCTTGCGAGCGGCGCAGTGCAGCGAAGAGCTCTCCGAATTCGCCGCTAGCTCCACGGTCCTTGTCAGCTGCGAGTAGCAGCGCTCGCAGTACACAGAGCTTCGCAAGGCCCGAAGACCCGGAGGGAAGTATCGCACACGAAAATGTGCCAGGACAGAGACGTGTTCTACGTTGTCCCTTCTCGTCATGCAGTTTGTGCCTCTGCTGCTTCTGCTGTTAGGAATCGCTCCTTGAAAGACGAGCGAGAGCGTCCTTCCGGGTGCATTGCACTGAGTCGAGTGCTCGCTCGGGACTTTGCTCTCGGGGCCAAGGCAAGAGGGCGTGCTTGCCCGCAGAACTGAGAACACGCTGATGGGCAGAGCTGCAACTGACCGCTGGAGTTCAGCTCTCGCCGGACGGCAGAAGGCGAAGAACGAAGCCGCTTGCGAGCGGCGCAGTGCAGCGAAGAGCTCTCCGAATTCGCCGCTAGCTCCACGGTCCTTGTCAGCTGCGAGTAGCAGCGCTCGCAGTACACAGAGCTTCGCAAGGCCCGAAGACCCGGAGGGAAGTATCGCACACGAAAATGTGCCAGGACAGAGACGTGTTCTACGTTGTCCCTTCTCGTCATGCAGTTTGTGCCTCTGCTGCTTCTGCTGTTAGGAATCGCTCCTTGAAAGACGAGCGAGAGCGTCCTTCCGGGTGCATTGCACTGAGTCGAGTGCTCGCTCGGGACTTTGCTCTCGGGGCCAAGGCAAGAGGGCGTGCTTGCCCGCAGAACTGAGAACACGCTGTTGGGCAGAGCTGCAACTGACCGCTGGAGTTCAGCTCTCGCCGGACGGCAGAAGGCGAAGAACGAAGCCGCTTGCGAGCGGCGCAGTGCAGCGAAGAGCTCTCCGAATTCGCCGCTAGCTCCACGGTCCTTGTCAGCTGCGAGTAGCAGCGCTCGCAGTACACAGAGCTTCGCAAGGCCCGAAGACCCGGAGGGAAGTATCGCACACGAAAATGTGCCAGGACAGAGACGTGTTCTACGTTGTCCCTTCTCGTCATGCAGTTTGTGCCTCTGCTGCTTCTGCTGTTAGGAATCGCTCCTTGAAAGACGAGCGAGAGCGTCCTTCCGGGTGCATTGCACTGAGTCGAGTGCTCGCTCGGGACTTTGCTCTCGGGGCCAAGGCAAGAGGGCGTGCTTGCCCGCAGAACTGAGAACACGCTCTTGGGCAGAGCTGCAACTGACCGCTGGAGTTCAGCTCTCGCCGGACGGCAGAAGGCGAAGAACGAAGCCGCTTGCGAGCGGCGCAGTGCAGCGAAGAGCTCTTCCGAATTCGCCGCTAGCTCCACGGTCCTTCTCAGCTGCGAGTAGCAGCGCTCGCAGTACACAGAGCTTCGCAAGGCCCGAAGACCCGGAGGGAAGTATCGCACACGAAAATGTGCCAGGACAGAGACGTGTTCTACGTTGTCCCTTCTCGTCATGCAGTTTGTGCCTCTGCTGCTTCTGCTGTTAGGAATCGCTCCTTGAAAGACGAGCGAGAGCGTCCTTCCGGGTGCATTGCACTGAGTCGAGTGCTCGCTCGGGACTTTGCTCTCGGGGCCAAGGCAAGAGGGCGTGCTTGCCCGCAGAACTGAGAACACGCTGATGGGCAGAGCTGCAACTGACCGCTGGAGTTCAGCTCTCGCCGGACGGCAGAAGGCGAAGAACGAAGCCGCTTGCGAGCGGCGCAGTGCAGCGAAGAGCTCTCCGAATTCGCCGCTAGCTCCACGGTCCTTCTCAGCTGCGAGTAGCAGCGCTCGCAGTACACAGAGCTTCGCAAGGCCCGAAGACCCGGAGGGAAGTATCGCACACGAAAATGTGCCAGGACAGAGACGTGTTCTACGTTGTCCCTTCTCGTCATGCAGTTTGTGCCTCTGCTGCTTCTGCTGTTAGGAATCGCTCCTTGAAAGACGAGCGAGAGCGTCCTTCCGGGTGCATTGCACTGAGTCGAGTGCTCGCTCGGACTTTGCTCTCGGGGCCAAGGCAAGAGGGCGTGCTTGCCCGCAGAACTGAGAACACGCTGATGGGCAGAGCTGCAACTGACCGCTGGAGTTCAGCTCTCGCCGGACGGCAGAAGGCGAAGAACGAAGCCGCTTGCGAGCGGCGCAGTGCAGCGAAGAGCTCTCCGAATTCGCCGCTAGCTCCACGGTCCTTCTCAGCTGCGAGTAGCAGCGCTCGCAGTACACAGAGCTTCGCAAGGCCCGAAGACCCGAAGGGAAGTATCGCACACGAAAATGTGCCAGGACAGAGACGTGTTCTACGTTGTCCCTTCTCGTCATGCAGTTTGTGCCTCTGCTGCTTCTGCTGTTAGGAATCGCTCCTTGAAAGACGAGCGAGAGCGTCCTTCCGGGTGCATTGCACTGAGTCGAGTGCTCGCTCGGGACTTTGCTCTCGGGCCAAGGCAAGAGGGCGTGCTTGCCCGCAGAACTGAGAACACGCTGTTGGGCAGAGCTGCAACTGACCGCTGGAGTTCAGCTCTCGCCGGACGGCAGAAGGCGAAGAACGAAGCCGCTTGCGAGCGGCGCAGTGCAGCGAAGAGCTCTCCGAATTCGCCGCTAGCTCCACGGTCCTTGTCAGCTGCGAGTAGCAGCGCTCGCAGTACACAGAGCTTCGCAAGGCCCGAAGACCCGGAGGGAAGTATCGCACACGAAAATGTGCCAGGACAGAGACGTGTTCTACGTTGTCCCTTCTCGTCATGCAGTTTGTGCCTCTGCTGCTTCTGCTGTTAGGAATCGCTCCTTGAAAGACGAGCGAGAGCGTCCTTCCGGGTGCATTGCACTGAGTCGAGTGCTCGCTCGGGACTTTGCTCTCGGGGCCAAGGCAAGAGGGCGTGCTTGCCCGCAGAACTGAGAACACGCTCTTGGGCAGAGCTGCAACTGACCGCTGGAGTTCAGCTCTCGCCGGACGGCAGAAGGCGAAGAACGAAGCCGCTTGCGAGCGGCGCAGTGCAGCGAAGAGCTCTCCGAATTCGCCGCTAGCTCCACGGTCCTTCTCAGCTGCGAGTAGCAGCGCTCGCAGTACACAGAGCTTCGCAAGGCCCGAAGACCCGGAGGGAAGTATCGCACACGAAAATGTGCCAGGACAGAGACGTGTTCTACGTTGTCCCTTCTCGTCATGCAGTTTGTGCCTCTGCTGCTTCTGCTGTTAGGAATCGCTCCTTGAAAGACGAGCGAGAGCGTCCTTCCGGGTGCATTGCACTGAGTCGAGTGCTCGCTCGGGACTTTGCTCTCGGGGCCAAGGCAAGAGGGCGTGCTTGCCCGCAGAACTGAGAACACGCTGATGGGCAGAGCTGCAACTGACCGCTGGAGTTCAGCTCTCGCCGGACGGCAGAAGGCGAAGAACGAAGCCGCTTGCGAGCGGCGCAGTGCAGCGAAGAGCTCTCCGAATTCGCCGCTAGCTCCACGGTCCTTCTCAGCTGCGAGTAGCAGCGCTCGCAGTACAGAGAGCTTCGCAAGGCCCGAAGACCCGGAGGGAAGTATCGCACACGAAAATGTGCCAGGACAGAGACGTGTTCTACGTTGTCCCTTCTCGTCATGCAGTTTGTGCCTCTGCTGCTTCTGCTGTTAGGAATCGCTCCTTGAAAGACGAGCGAGAGCGTCCTTCCGGGTGCATTGCACTGAGTCGAGTGCTCGCTCGGGACTTTGCTCTCGGGGCCAAGGCAAGAGGGCGTGCTTGCCCGCAGAACTGAGAACACGCTGATGGGCAGAGCTGCAACTGACCGCTGGAGTTCAGCTCTCGCCGGACGGCAGAAGGCGAAGAACGAAGCCGCTTGCGAGCGGCGCAGTGCAGCGAAGAGCTCTCCGAATTCGCCGCTAGCTCCACGGTCCTTCTCAGCTGCGAGTAGCAGCGCTCGCAGTACACAGAGCTTCGCAAGGCCCGAAGACCCGGAGGGAAGTATCGCACACGAAAATGTGCCAGGACAGAGACGTGTTCTACGTTGTCCCTTCTCGTCATGCAGTTTGTGCCTCTGCTGCTTCTGCTGTTAGGAATCGCTCCTTGAAAGACGAGCGAGAGCGTCCTTCCGGGTGCATTGCACTGAGTCGAGTGCTCGCTCGGGACTTTGCTCTCGGGGCCAAGGCAAGAGGGCGTGCTTGCCCGCAGAACTGAGAACACGCTGATGGGCAGAGCTGCAACTGACCGCTGGAGTTCAGCTCTCGCCGGACGGCAGAAGGCGAAGAACGAAGCCGCTTGCGAGCGGCGCAGTGCAGCGAAGAGCTCTCCGAATTCGCCGCTAGCTCCACGGTCCTTGTCAGCTGCGAGTAGCAGCGCTCGCAGTACACAGAGCTTCGCAAGGCCCGAAGACCCGGAGGGAAGTATCGCACACGAAAATGTGCCAGGACAGAGACGTGTTCTACGTTGTCCCTTCTCGTCATGCAGTTTGTGCCTCTGCTGCTTCTGCTGTTAGGAATCGCTCCTTGAAAGACGAGCGAGAGCGTCCTTCCGGGTGCATTGCACTGAGTCGAGTGCTCGCTCGGGACTTTGCTCTCGGGGCCAAGGCAAGAGGGCGTGCTTGCCCGCAGAACTGAGAACACGCTGATGGCAGAGCTGCAACTGACCGCTGGAGTTCAGCTCTCGCCGGACGGCAGAAGGCGAAGAACGAAGCCGCTTGCGAGCGGCGCAGTGCAGCGAAGAGCTCTCCGAATTCGCCGCTAGCTCCACGGTCCTTCTCAGCTGCGAGTAGCAGCGCTCGCAGTACACAGAGCTTCGCAAGGCCCGAAGACCCGGAGGGAAGTATCGCACACGAAAATGTGCCAGGACAGAGACGTGTTCTACGTTGTCCCTTCTCGTCATGCAGTTTGTGCCTCTGCTGCTTCTGCTGTTAGGAATCGCTCCTTGAAAGACGAGCGAGAGCGTCCTTCCGGGTGCATTGCACTGAGTCGAGTGCTCGCTCGGGACTTTGCTCTCGGGGCCAAGGCAAGAGGGCGTGCTTGCCCGCAGAACTGAGAACACGCTGATGGGCAGAGCTGCAACTGACCGCTGGAGTTCAGCTCTCGCCGGACGGCAGAAGGCGAAGAACGAAGCCGCTTGCGAGCGGCGCAGTGCAGCGAAGAGCTCTCCGAATTCGCCGCTAGCTCCACGGTCCTTGTCAGCTGCGAGTAGCAGCGCTCGCAGTACACAGAGCTTCGCAAGGCCCGAAGACCCGGAGGGAAGTATCGCACACGAAAATGTGCCAGGACAGAGACGTGTTCTACGTTGTCCCTTCTCGTCATGCAGTTTGTGCCTCTGCTGCTTCTGCTGTTAGGAATCGCTCCTTGAAAGACGAGCGAGAGCGTCCTTCCGGGTGCATTGCACTGAGTCGAGTGCTCGCTCGGGACTTTGCTCTCGGGGCCAAGGCAAGAGGGCGTGCTTGCCCGCAGAACTGAGAACACGCTGATGGGCAGAGCTGCAACTGACCGCTGGAGTTCAGCTCTCGCCGGACGGCAGAAGGCGAAGAACGAAGCCGCTTGCGAGCGGCGCAGTGCAGCGAAGAGCTCTCCGAATTCGCCGCTAGCTCCACGGTCCTTCTCAGCTGCGAGTAGCAGCGCTCGCAGTACACAGAGCTTCGCAAGGCCCGAAGACCCGGAGGGAAGTATCGCACACGAAAATGTGCCAGGACAGAGACGTGTTCTACGTTGTCCCTTCTCGTCATGCAGTTTGTGCCTCTGCTGCTTCTGCTCTTAGGAATCGCTCCTTGAAAGACGAGCGAGAGCGTCCTTCCGGGTGCATTGCACTGAGTCGAGTGCTCGCTCGGGACTTTGCACTCGGGGCCAAGGCAAGAGGGCGTGCTTGCCCGCAGAACTGAGAACACGCTGTTGGGCAGAGCTGCAACTGACCGCTGGAGTTCAGCTCTCGCCGGACGGCAGAAGGCGAAGAACGAAGCCGCTTGCGAGCGGCGCAGTGCAGCGAAGAGCTCTCCGAATTCGCCGCTAGCTCCACGGTCCTTGTCAGCTGCGAGTAGCAGCGCTCGCAGTACACAGAGCTTCGCAAGGCCCGAAGACCCGGAGGGAAGTATCGCACACGAAAATGTGCCAGGACAGAGACGTGTTCTACGTTGTCCCTTCTCGTCATGCAGTTTGTGCCTCTGCTGCTTCTGCTGTTAGGAATCGCTCCTTGAAAGACGAGCGAGAGCGTCCTTCCGGGTGCATTGCACTGAGTCGAGTGCTCGCTCGGACTTTGCTCTCGGGGCCAAGGCAAGAGGGCGTGCTTGCCCGCAGAACTGAGAACACGCTGATGGGCAGAGCTGCAACTGACCGCTGGAGTTCAGCTCTCGCCGGACGGCAGAAGGCGAAGAACGAAGCCGCTTGCGAGCGGCGCAGTGCAGCGAAGAGCTCTCCGAATTCGCCGCTAGCTCCACGGTCCTTCTCAGCTGCGAGTAGCAGCGCTCGCAGTACACAGAGCTTCGCAAGGCCCGAAGACCCGGAGGGAAGTATCGCACACGAAAATGTGCCAGGACAGAGACGTGTTCTACGTTGTCCCTTCTCGTCATGCAGTTTGTGCCTCTGCTGCTTCTGCTGTTAGGAATCGCTCCTTGAAAGACGAGCGAGAGCGTCCTTCCGGGTGCATTGCACTGAGTCGAGTGCTCGCTCGGGACTTTGCTCTCGGGGCCAAGGCAAGAGGGCGTGCTTGCCCGCAGAACTGAGAACACGCTGATGGGCAGAGCTGCAACTGACCGCTGGAGTTCAGCTCTCGCCGGACGGCAGAAGGCGAAGAACGAAGCCGCTTGCGAGCGGCGCAGTGCAGCGAAGAGCTCTCCGAATTCGCCGCTAGCTCCACGGTCCTTCTCAGCTGCGAGTAGCAGCGCTCGCAGTACACAGAGCTTCGCAAGGCCCGAAGACCCGGAGGGAAGGGAAGTATCGCACACGAAAATGTGCCAGGACAGAGACGTGTTCTACGTTGTCCCTTGCTCGTCATGCAGTTTGTGCCTCTGCTGCTTCTGCTGTTAGGAATCGCTCCTTGAAAGACGAGCGAGAGCGTCCTTCGGGTGCATTGCACTGAGTCGAGTGCTCGCTCGGGACTTTGCTCTCGGGGCCAAGGCAAGAGGGCGTGCTTGCCCGCAGAACTGAGAACACGCTGATGGGCAGAGCTGCAACTGACCGCTGGAGTTCAGCTCTCGCCGGACGGCAGAAGGCGAAGAACGAAGCCGCTTGCGAGCGGCGCAGTGCAGCGAAGAGCTCTCCGAATTCGCCGCTAGCTCCACGGTCCTTCTA
>NW_028276747.1:0-59367 GCF_052056855.1 Sturnus vulgaris | reverse complement strand
TAGAAGGACCGTGGAGCTAGCGGCGAATTCGGAGAGCTCTTCGCTGCACTGCGCCGCTCGCAAGCGGCTTCGTTCTTCGCCTTCTGCCGTCCGGCGAGAGCTGAACTCCAGCGGTCAGTTGGCAGCTCTGCCCAACAGCGTGTTCTCGAGTTCTGCGGGCAAGCACGCCCTCTTGCCTTGGCCCCGAGAGCAAAGCCCCGAGGGAGCACTCGACTCAGTGCAATGCACCGGAAGGACGCTCTCGCTCGCCTTTCGAAGGAGCGATTCCTAACAGCAGAAGCAGCAGAGGCACAAACTGCATGACGAGAAGGGACAACGTAGAACACGTCTCTGTCCTGGCACATTTTCGTGTGTCGCGAAACTTCCCTCCGGGTCTTCGGGCCTTGCGAAGCCCTGTGTACTGCGAGCGCTGCTTACTCGCAGCTGAGAAGGACCGTGGAGCTAGCGGCGAATTCGGAGAGCTCTTCGCTGCACTGCGCCGCTCGCAAGCGGCTTCGTTCTTCGCCTTCTGCCGTCCGGCGAGAGCTGAACTCCAGCGGTCAGTTGCAGCTCTGCCCAACAGCGTGTTCTCAGTTCTGCGGGCAAGCACGCCCTCTTGCCTTGGCCCCGAGAGCAAAGCCCCCGAGCGAGCACTCGACTCAGTGCAATGCACCCGGAAGGACGCTCTCGCTCGCCTTTCAAGGAGCGATTCCTAACAGCAGAAGCAGCAGAGGCACAAACTGCATGACGAGAAGGGACAACGTAGAACACGTCTCTGTCCTGGCACATTTTCGTGTGCGAAACTTCCCTCCGGGTCTTCGGGCCTTGCGAAGCCCTGTGTACTGCGAGCGCTGCTACTCGCAGCTGAGAAGGACCGTGGAGCTAGCGGCGAATTCGGAGAGCTCTTCGCTGCACTGCGCCGCTCGCAAGCGGCTTCGTTCTTCGCCTTCTGCCGTCCGGCGAGAGCTGAACTCCAGCGGTCAGTTGCAGCTCTGCCCAACAGCGTGTTCTCAGTTCTGCGGGCAAGCACGCCCTCTTGCCTTGGCCCCGAGAGCAAAGCCCCGAGCGAGCACTCGACTCAGTGCAATGCACCCGGAAGGACGCTCTCGCTCGCCTTTCAAGGAGCGATTTCCTAACAGCAGAAGCAGCAGAGGCACAAACTGCATGACGAGAAGGGACAACGTAGAACACGTCTCTGTCCTGGCGCATTTTCGTGTGCGATACTTCCCTCCGGGTCTTCGGGCCTTGCGAAGCTCTGTGTACTGCGAGACGCTGCTACTCGCAGCTGAGAAGGACCGTGGAGCTAGCGGCGAATTCGGAGAGCTCTTCGCTGCACTGCGCCGCTCGCAAGCGGCTTCGTTCTTCGCCTTCTGCCGTCCGGCGAGAGCTGAACTCCAGCGGTCAGTTGCAGCTCTGCCCAACAGCGTGTTCTCAGTTCTGCGGGCAAGCACGCCCTCTTGCCTTGGCCCCGAGAGCAAAGCCCCGAGCGAGCACTCGACTCAGTGCAATGCACCCGGAAGGACGCTCTCGCTCGCCTTTCAAGGAGCGATTTCCTAACAGCAGAAGCAGCAGAGGCACAAACTGCATGACGAGAAGGGACAACGTAGAACACGTCTCTGTCCTGGCGCATTTTCGTGTGCGAAACCTTCCCTCCGGGTCTTCGGGCCTTGCGAAGCCCTGTGTACTGCGAGCGCTGCTACTCGCAGCTGAGAAGGACCGTGGAGCTAGCGGCGAATTCGGAGAGCTCTTCGCTGCACTGCGCCGCTCGCAAGCGGCTTCGTTCTTCGCCTTCTGCGCCGTCCGGCGAGAGCTGAACTCCAGCGGTCAGTTGCAGCTCTGCCCAACAGCGTGTTCTCAGTTCTGCGGGCAAGCACGCCCTCTTGCCTTGGCCCGAGAGCAAAGCCCCGAGCGAGCACTCGACTCAGTGCAATGCACCCGGAAGGACGCTCTCGCTCGCCTTTCAAGGAGCGATTCCTAACAGCAGAAGCAGCAGAGGCACAAACTGCATGACGAGAAGGGACAACGTAGAACACGTCTCTGTCCTGGCACATTTTCGTGTGCGATACTTCCCTCCGGGTCTTCGGGCCTTGCGAAGCCCTGTGTACTGCGAGCGCTGCTACTCGCAGCTGAGAAGGACCGTGGAGCTAGCGGCGAATTCGGAGAGCTCTTCGCTGCACTGCGCCGCTCGCAAGCGGCTTCGTTCTTCGCCTTCTGCCGTCCGGCGAGAGCTGAACTCCAGCGGTCAGTTTCAGCTCTGCCCAACAGCGTGTTCTCAGTTCTGCGGGCAAGCACGCCCTCTTGCCTTGGCCCCGAGAGCAAAGTCCCGAGCGAGCACTCGACTCAGTGCAATGCACCCGGAAGGACGCTCTCGCTCGTCTTTCAAGGAGCGATTCCTAACAGCAGAAGCAGCAGAGGCACAAACTGCATGACGAGAAGGGACAACGTAGAACACGTCTCTGTCCTGGCGCATTTTCGTTGTGCGATACTTCCCTCCGGGTCTTCGGGCCTTGCGAAGCTCTGTGTACTGCGAGCGCTGCTACTCGCAGCTGAGAAGGACCGTGGAGCTAGCGGCGAATTCGGAGAGCTCTTCGCTGCACTGCGCCGCTCGCAAGCGGCTTCGTTCTTCGCCTTCTGCCGTCCGGCGAGAGCTGAACTCCAGCGGTTCAGTTGCAGCTCTGCCCAACAGCGTGTTCTCAGTTCTGCGGGCAAGCACGCCCTCTTGCCTTGGCCCCGAGAGCAAAGCCCCGAGCGAGCACTCGACTCAGTGCAATGCACCCGGAAGGACGCTCTCGCTCGCCTTTCAAGGAGCGATTCCTAACAGCAGAAGCAGCAGAGGCACAAACTGCATGACGAGAAGGGACAACGTAGAACACGTCTCTGTCCTGGCACATTTTCGTGTGCGAAACTTCCCTCCGGGTCTTCGGGCCTTGCGAAGCCCTGTGTACTGCGAGCGCTGCTACTCGCAGCTGAGAAGGACCGTGGAGCTAGCGGCGAATTCGGAGAGCTCTTCGCTGCACTGCGCCGCTCGCAAGCGGCTTCGTTCTTCGCCTTCTGCCGTCCGGCGAGAGCTGAACTCCAGCGGTCAGTTGCAGCTCTGCCAACAGCGTGTTCTCAGTTCTGCGGGCAAGCACGCCCTCTTGCCTTGGCCCCGAGAGCAAAGTCCCGAGCGAGCACTCGACTCAGTGCAACTGCACCCGGAAGGACGCTCTCGCTCGCCTTTCAAAGGAGCGATTCCTAACAGCAGAAGCAGCAGAGGCACAAACTGCATGACGAGAAGGGACAACGTAGAACACGTCTCTGTCCTGGCGCATTTTCGTGTGCGATACTTCCCTCCGGGTCTTCGGGCCTTGCGAAGCTCTGTGTACTGCGAGCGCTGCTACTCGCAGCTGAGAAGGACCGTGGAGCTAGCGGCGAATTCGGAGAGCTCTTCGCTGCAACCTGCGCCGCGCTCGCAAGCGGCTTCGATTCTTCGCCTTCTGCCGTCCGGCGAGAGCTGAACTCCAGCGGTCAGTTGCAGCTCTGCCCAACAGCGTGTTCTCAGTTCTGCGGGCAAGCACGCCCTCTTGCCTTGGCCCCGAGAGCAAAGCCCCGAGCGAGCACTCGACTCAGTGCAATGCACCCGGAAGGACGCTCTCGCTCGCCTTTCAAGGAGCGATTCCTAACAGCAGAAGCAGCAAGAGGCACAAACTGCATGACGAGAAGGGACAACGTAGAACACGTCTCTGTCCTGGCACATTTTCGTGTGCGATACTTTCCCTCCGGGTCTTCGGGCCTTGCGAAGCCCTGTGTACTGCGAGCGCTGCTACTCGCAGCTGAGAAGGACCAGTGGAGCTAGCGGCGAATTCGGAGAGCTCTTCGCTGCACTGCGCCGCTCGCAAGCGGCTTCGTTCTTCGCCTTCTGCCGTCCGGCGAGAGCTGAACTCCAGCGGTCAGTTGCAGCTCTGCCCAACAGCGTGTTCTCAGTTCTGCGGGCAAGCACGCCCTCTTGCCTTGGCCCCGAGTGCAAAGTCCCGAGCGAGCACTCGACTCAGTGCAATGCACCCGGAAGGACGCTCTCGCTCGTCTTTCAAGGAGCGATTCCTAACAGCAGAAGCAGCAGAGGCACAAACTGCATGACGAGAAGGGACAACGTAGAACACGTCTCTGTCCTGGCACATTTTCGTGTGCGAAACTTCCCTCCGGGTCTTCGGGCCTTGCGAAGGCCCTGTGTACTGCGAGCGCTGCTACTCGCAGCTGAGAAGGACCGTGGAGCTAGCGGCGAATTCGGAGAGCTCTTCGCTGCACTGCGCCGCTCGCAAGCGGCTTCGTTCTTCGCCTTCTGCCGTCCGGCGAGAGCTGAACTCCAGCGGTCAGTTGCAGCTCTGCCCAACAGCGTGTTCTCAGTTCTGGCGGGCAAGCACGCCCTCTTGCCTTGGCCCCGAGAGCAAAGTCCCGAGCGAGCACTCGACTCAGTGCAATGCACCCGGAAGGACGCTCTCGCTCGCCTTTCAAGGAGCGATTCCTAACAGCAGAAGCAGCAGAGGCACAAACTGCATGACGAGAAGGGACAACGTAGAACACGTCTCTGTCCTGGCACATTTTCGTGTGCGAAACTTCCCTCCGGGTCTTCGGGCCTTGCGAAGCCCTGTGTACTGCGAGCGCTGCTACTCGCAGCTGAGAAGGACCGTGGAGCTAGCGGCGAATTCGGAGAGCTCTTCGCTGCACTGCGCCGCTCGCAAGCGGCTTCGTTCTTCGCCTTCTGCCGTCCGGCGAGAGCTGAACTCCAGCGGTCAGTTTCAGCTCTGCCCAACAGCGTGTTCTCAGTTCTGCGGGCAAGCACGGCCCTCTTGCCTTGGCCCCGAGAGCAAAGTCCCGAGCGAGCACTCGACTCAGTGCAATGCACCCAGAAGGACGCTCTCGCTCGCCTTTCAAGGAGCGATTCCTAACAGCAGAAGCAGCAGAGGCACAAACTGCATGACGAGAAGGGACAACGTAGAACACGTCTCTGTCCTGGCACATTTTCGTGTGCGAAACTTCCCTCCGGGTCTTCGGGCCTTGCGAAGCCCTGTGTACTGCGAGCGCTGCTACTCGCAGCTGAGAAGGACCGTGGAGCTAGCGGCGAATTCGGAGAGCTCTTCGCTGCACTGCGCCGCTCGCAAGCGGCTTCGTTCTTCGCCTTCTGCCGTCCGGCGAGAGCTGAACTCCAGCGGTCAGTTTCAGCTCTGCCCAACAGCCGTGTTCTCAGTTCTGCGGGCAAGCACGCCCTCTTGCCTTGGCCCCGAGAGCAAAGTCCCGAGCGAGCACTCGACTCAGTGCAATGCACCCGGAAGGACGCTCTCGCTCGCCTTTCAAGGAGCGATTCCTAACAGCAGAAGCAGCAGAGGCACAAACTGCATGACGAGAAGGGACAACGTAGAACACGTCTCTGTCCTGGCGCATTTTCGTGTGCGATACTTCCCTCCGGGTCTTCGGGCCTTGCGAAGCTCTGTGTACTGCGAGCGCTGCTACTCGCAGCTGAGAAGGACCGTGGAGCTAGCGGCGAATTCGGAGAGCTCTTCGCTGCACTGCGCCGCTCGCAAGCGGCTTCGTTCTTCGCCTTCTGCCGTCCGGCGAGAGCTGAACTCCAGCGGTAAGTTGCAGCTCTGCCCAACAGCGTGTTCTCAGTTCTGCGGGCAAGCACGCCCTCTTGCCTTGGCCCCGAGAGCAAAGTCCCGAGCGAGCATTCGACTTAGTGCAATGCACCCAGAAGGACGCTCTCGCTCGCCTTTCAAGGAGCGATTCCTAACAGCAGAAGCAGCAGAGGCACAAACTGCATGACGAGAAGGGACAACGTAGAACACGTCTCTGTCCTGGCACATTTTTCGTGTGCGATACTTCCCTCCGGGTCTTCGGGCCTTGCGAAGCCCTGTGTACTGCGAGCGCTGCTACTCGCAGCTGAGAAGGACCGTGGAGCTAGCGGCGAATTCGGAGAGCTCTTCGCTGCACTGCGCCGCTCGCAAGCGGCTTCGTTCTTCGCCTTCTGCCGTCCGGCGAGAGCTGAACTCCAAGCGGTCAGTTGCAGCTCTGCCCAACAGCGTGTTCTCAGTTCTGCGGGGCAAGCACGCCCTCTTGCCTTGGCCCCGAGAGCAAAGTCCCGAGCGAGCACTCGACTCAGTGCAATGCACCCGGAAGGACGCTCTCGCTCGCCTTTCAAGGAGCGATTCCTAACAGCAGAAGAGCAGCAGAGGCACAAACTGCATGACGAGAAGGGACAACGTAGAACACGTCTCTGTCCTGGCACATTTCCGTGTGCCATACTTCCCTCCGGGTCTTCGGGCCTTGCGAAGCTCTGTGTACTGCGAGCGCTGCTACTCGCAGCTGAGAAGGACCGTGGAGCTAGCGGCGAATTCGGAGAGCTCTTCGCTGCACTGCGCCGCTCGCAAGCGGCTTCGTTCTTCGCCTTCTGCCGTCCGGCGAGAGCTGAACTCCAGCGGTCAGTTGCAGCTCTGCCCAACAGCGTGTTCTCAGTTCTGCGGGCAAGCACGCCCTCTTGCCTTGGCCCCGAGAGCAAAGGTCCCGAGCGAGCACTCCACTCAGTGCAATGCACCCGGAAAGACGCTGTTGCTCGCCTTTCAAGGAGCGATTCCTAACAGCAGAAGCAGCAGAGGCACAAACTGCATGACGAGAAGGGACAACGTAGAACACGTCTCTGTCCTGGTACATTTTCCTGTGCGAAACTTCCCTCCGGGTCTTCGGTCCTTGCGAAGCTCTATGTACTGTGAGCGCTGCTACTTGCAGCTGAGAAAGACCGTGGAGCTAGCGGCGAATTCGGAGAGCGCTGAGCACGTAGTCAAGAAGCGAGACGTGGCCCTGCAACGCGGTGCTAATAGCAGCTTCCTCGCGGCCGGGGCGAGCTCCGGCCACAAGACATTCTCGTCCTGGCAACGGATCTCTGTGAAGGGCGTAGGCGAAAAGCTTTCGTTTTCCATTCGAACTGCGAGAGAGGCAGACTGTTGCACGGAGCTCTGAGAACAAAGGTGCACGCCCTAGGCGGGCTTGGGCAGAAGCAGCGTTCTCTAGCTCTTGGCTGCCGGCGCACTTGTGGTTGTGTGGCGCCCTTGCAGCGGCTTCTGGCCGCCGGCAAGTGAAAGCGGCTCCACGCTTGGGCGAGGGCGGTGAACGAAGCGGCACTAGTCCCGTGCTTGTGTTCACCACGTTACAGGCTACTAGGAGAGGAAGGTGGTTGACTCTCGCTTGCCTTCCCAAGTGCCCTTAGCAGTCGGAAGGAGCAAGCTGAAGCACTGCTGCTTGTGCTGCTCCTTGGTTCCCTTGCAGCCCGCTGTGAAAGCATTGGCGGTCGCTTCTAGGCGCCGAGTTGCACACAGCACCACTGTAAGTGCCGCGGAGAAGGGAAATCCAGAGTGCAGCGAGGAGCTGGACGTGGCTTACGTGCAGTAAGGAGAAGGTGAACCTAGGCACTGCCTCTTCAATCTGGCCGCCTCTGCTCTGGTAGCAACTTTTGCAAGTCGGCAGAGGGAGCTGCGAGTATGTAGAACGGAGGGCAGCGAGACGCCGTGTGTTATGCGCCCTTTCAGGGCTGCTGCCAGGGTGCCACTTTAAGAACGCCTTCTTCTTCCTCGCGTCCTTCCTCCACTATAGTCTCCTGGATTCACCTGAGACTCTTCCTAGGCATCTCCCTGATCCTTTTTGCAATGAGTCTCACATCATTCTCCTGAAGAAACTGTCTGCTTATGGTTTGCATGGGTGGGCTGTTTGCTGGGTGACAAACTGGGTGATGGCCAGGCCCACAGAGTGGTGGGAAATAGAGTTCATCCAGCTGGTCCCCAAGGCTCGGTCTTGGGCCCAGTCCTGTTTAATATCTTGCTCAGTGTTCTGGACAAGGGGATAGAGTACACGCCCAGGAAGTTCACAGATGATGCAAAGTTGGCTGGTAGTGTTTTTTTCTTCTGGAGGACAGCAGGCTCTGCTTCTTCTTCCTCCTGTTCTGAGGTCGCTGCTCCCTCTTCATCCCTCATTAAGTGTGCTGATTTTGTCACTTGGATGAGAAAACAAACAATTTTAGCAACAATACTAGTGGCAGGGTACAAGAAAGGAAGAGTTCACACGAATCCCCCCCCCCCCCGCCCAACAACAGAAAATACCTGATGGCTCCTCTGCCCAGCTTACTGACTACACCGGAACCCATTGTCCCCCAAAGATACTCCCTTCTCCCTGCCCCCAGCCATGATGTGAGATGGAATAGAATAACTAAGATTAAGATTCTCCCTATGGAACTCCATCATACTTCGATTCTGGGAAAAAAAAATTCTTGAAGTTCTATCATTTCAGATCATTTGAATTTGAATTTGCATACTAAAAAGTCTAGCCAGAAACTCATGACAATATTAATAGCCCATTCTAGAATGTCCGAGATGATAGACACTTCTTTCAAGAGAATGTGATACCTCACGTGACTTCTCCAGAATTTAAATGAACAGCGGGAGTAGTCTACAAGATTCTTGCTGCCATCTGGATTTCCTGGTATTTGGCTGGTCTATGTAAACCAACCAGCTATTCAGCAGAGGGAATATTAGTGTGATACTTGATGGTATGTGAGATGGAACACAGTAATTTATGGCTTTTTGCATAGTGATGAAGCTGTAAAGAAAGCTCCGTAATGCTCAGACAAGGAGGCTGCTGGACTTCAAGCAGCAAAGGCCCAAAACGAACCAGTGAAAAGGTGTCATTGAAAAAAAAAAAAAAGCCAGGTGGGGAGCAAAGTGATACTTAAGGGCAGTTTACTGAAAGAGGGAATCTAGTGAAAAAAAAAGTCCAAGAGTGAAGGAATAACAGAGAAAATGAAACTAAGGAAGGAAATCAATCTCAGCTAATCATTTCAGAAGCTAACAAGTTGTCATTGCAATGATGCATAAAGTGAGAAAAAATAAATATGTCTGCGCCAAAATCTGAAATATGAACTTTATTGCATTCTGTCTTCCACGGAATCATACAACAGTCTGTGATTAAAGATCATGTAGTCCAACTTCCTTGCCAGGTAGATCTTACAGTAGATCAAATTGCTCAAGACTAGCCAAACTGATAAGGAGCACTCTCAATGATGGGGCATCCACAACTTCTCTGGAACACCCGTTTGAGTGTCTCACCAGCTTCATTGTAGAAAAGTTTTTCCTTTTAGCCAATCTAAACCTAGTCTCAGTTTGAAAGCATGGCCCCTTATCCTGTCTCTGCAAACTTTCCTAAAAAGTCTTTCTCCATTTGTCTTATACCCTCTTTACATATTCAAAGGCCACAATACTGTCTCTCCAGAAACCTCTCTTCTCCAGGCTAAAAGATCCTACTTTTCACAAGAACCAGGTCATAAACTGAGATGGAAGACATCTCAGGAGATCAGATCATGCAACAGCTCAGCGTAAGAATAGCTCTGAAGTCAGATCAACTAGCTTAGGGCTGTGTCTGTTTGAATTTTGAAAATTAGCAGGACTTGAAATGCTTCAAGGAAGAGAACTCGGGGTGGCTCCAGAAACAGCCTGAGAAACTCGAGCAAACTCGAAACCTCAGAAACTACCACTGCTTTCTCTCCCTCAGCCCAAGCAGTCCCAAAGAAGAAGTGTTCCCAGCAGGCTGGGATAGCACACATATACACTACATATACGTGACAGGCATCGCCAGCAGCCACATCCTGCTCCTTTCTGTGGCTGGCAAGAGTGAGACTGGATGTTTACATGTGGGCAAACTGGGTCCCTCCAGCAGCTCACACACTCAGCCTGCCCAGTGACCCCACTGAATTCCAGTATTAGCAGTGTGCCAAGGCCACAGCACTACTCCGCTTGCTGGCACAGACCATCACACGCCTCCTAAATCAGTCAGGACTCCCCTGGTCCCACAGCCAGCACCCCACTTGCCCTCCGCCAGGCCACTGCCATTGTTCACCAACTTCTCCACTTTGATCTTTGCTGGTGCTCTCAACACTGGCACACCCAGATGTTCTGCAGCTGTTGTCTCCTGGTGGAAAGGACTTGTAAAGCCATGTTTCCTAACAGGACTTCCACAACCTTTCAAAGCAACCTTTACTGGAGTATGAACAATCTCATTCAAATGTCAACATTTCTTTTCCCGTATGTGAAATCAGAATTTCCTTCTTCCGGGCATGCCCAAAACAAGGCACAAACTACATTGTGCCTTCTGTTTCACATGCTGACTCGTTTGTAAACAATGCTAGGAGAATACCTGTTTTGATCCAAGCTAATCTCTGGCCCTTATAGTGCTTTCGGTAGTTAGTTTTGCTTTGTTATTTACTTGATGTCCCATTGAATTGTTGAATCATAAACAGACTACCTGTCTGTATAGCAGCATAGCAGTGATGAATAAATGCAAGAGAAGGAGCAAGGTGATTGTTTGCTAGACTCTTCCTAGAAACTGAGAAATCTGTTACTTAATGCTGACCACAGCAGATGGAGGAAGCATCCTACATGATGTCAAAGCAATGAAGCTGTAATCACTTTTATGATTACAGTCAAGGCACTGCTTTTGCCACCATAAGTGGAGTGCAGGGAATCTTAAAAGACGACACTCTAACTGTTGTCCATGCTCACTGAGAAAATAATGCTTTTACAGCAGAGCAGGTCTCACCGCAGCTAAATCATGGCTTCAACTGTACACCGCCTTCAAAAAGCCCACAAAAACACAAATGAAAGGATTTGGAACCCAAGGGAATCTCGGATTGTGACATCAGCTCACTCTGGATTCTTTCCAAATTCTCAATTCCATTTTCTTCCGAGCCAATTTTCCCACCTAACTTGAGATGTAATTTATGGATTTCCAACACATCTAGTTACCTTAGAATTAGATTGCCACTAGCCAAAAAGACAGAAACAAGCAGTTAAGTGAAGACTGAAACCATGGTTGTTTAGAACAGCAAAACTTGGGCGAAACTATTCTTAAGAAAACCAAAACTTTTAGGACTTACCCATGTATTTTTGGAGGTGGAAAAAGTTTTACATCGAAAAGTCCCTAGGGAACTCTCTTCAGTGCCTGGAGAGCCGCTGTCGCTCGCCTTTCAAGGACCTATTCGTCACAGCAGAGGCAGCAGAGCACAAGATGGCCGACGAGAAGGGGCAGTGTAGAACTCTCTGTCTGTCTGTGTCTCTACTCAGTGTAGAACGTCTCTATCCTGGCACATTTTCGAGTGCGATACTTCCCTCCGGGTCTTCGGTCCTTGCGAAGCTCTATGTACTGTGAGCGCTGCTACTTGCAGCTGAGAAAGACCGTGGAGCTAGCGGCGAATTCGGAGAGCGCTGAGCACGTAGTCAAGAAGCGAGACGTGTCCCTGCAACGCGGTGCTAATAGCAGCTTCCTCGCGGCGGGGGCGAGCTCGGCCACAAGGCATTCTCGTCCTGGCAACGGATCTCTGTGACGGGCGTAGGCGAAAAGCTTTCGTTTTCCATTCGAACTGCGAGAGAGGCAGACTGTTGCACGGAGCTCTGAGAACAAAGGTGCACGCCCTAGGCGGGCTTGGGCAGAAGCAGCGTTCTCTAGCTCTTGGCTGCCCTAGCGCCCTAGAGCGTGGAGCCGCTTTCGACTTGCCGCGGGGCCGCCGGCAAGTGAAAGCGGCTCCACGCTTGGGCGAGGGCGGTGAACGAAGCGGCACTAGTCCCGTGCTTGTGTGCACCACGTTACTAGGAGAGGAAGGTGGTTGACTCTCGCTTGCCTTCCCAAGTGCCCTTAGCAGTCGGAAGGAGCAAGCTGAAGCACTGCTGCTTGTGCTGCTCCTTGGTTCCCTTGCAGCCCGCTGTGAAAGCATTGGCGGTCACTTCTAGGCGCCGAGTTGCACACAGCACCACGGTAAGTGCCTCGGAGAAGGGAAATCCAGAGTGCAGCGAGGAGCTGGACGTGGCTTACGTGCAGTAAGGAGAAGGTGAACCTAGGCACTGCCTCTTCAATCTGGCCGCCTCTGCTCTGGTAGCAACTTTTGCAAGTCGGCAGAGGGAGCCGCGAGTATGTAGAACGGAGGGCAGCGAGATGCCGTGTGTTATGCGCCTTTTCAGGGCTGCTGCCAGGGTGCTACTTTAAGAACGCCTTTTTCTTCCTCGCGTCCTTCTCGCTTCGCTCTAGCTGCATGGAGTACAGCACAGCGAAGGAGTGAGGAAGGGCTCTGCCCCAGCTTTTGTCCCGGCCTGCCTGTGCTGCGCCTTTAGCTGCACACGAGAACAACGGCATTTCTTACCCGCAAGGTAAAAAAGGCTTTAGTGTAGCCTTAGGAATGGCAAGTGCCTAGGCATTAAGTTGAGCGACCACGTATGAGGGAGTCTTTAGAGGTTTCCTCCCCCATGGCGCAGGTGTATTCTCATTCTCGTGCTGAACTGAAAAGTCCGGGCATGGCAAGACTGGCCTGCCTTGTGCAGAGACGAACACAAATGTGGGGCTATGATCCTCTGTGTTCGGAGCTCTGCTTCCGGGTGTGTGGGCCGCCGTGAGCCCGCAGCAGCCGCCGAGGACAGTGTGGATTGTGGATGAGTCTGGGCTGGCCCCCGGCCCCCCCGTTGGTCTGACAGCGGCAGAAGTGGCGTAGGAGCGGCATCGCCTGAGGGCCCCATGGGGGGCGGGAAGAGAGCCGGGAGTGACCCCGAACGACACCGGAAGCGATATCCGTAGGGCCCGGAAGGCCAGCGTTGCCATCGAGTTTGGCCGGTAGGAGGCGTCTAAGGTGCTTTGAAAGGTGGAGCTTCTTTGCTCTAGGACAGTCTGGGAGAGCTGAGGGTGTCCAATCTGGAGAACAGAAGGCTCCAGGGAGATCTTCGAGCCCTTTGCAGTGCCTGCTGGGGCTCCAAGATAGCTGGGGAGGGACTTTGGAAAAGGGTCTGGACTCGCAGGACAAGGGGGAATAGCTTCAAACTGCCAGAGGGCTGGGATAGATGGGATATTGGAAAGGAATTCTTCCTTGGGTGGGTGCTGAGGCACATGTTGCTCAAAGAGGCTGTGTAGGAGCCCCATGGCAGGAAGCGTCCAGGGCCAGGCTGGAGCGGACATGGAGCAACCTGGACTAGTGGAAAAGTGTCCCTGCCCGTGTCAGGATGTGGGAAGAAGATAATTTGTCTCTAAGGTCGCTTCCAGTCCAAACCATTCTGGGATTCTAGGATTCATGGAAGGCCCTTTTCCAAGTGAAGTGTTGTATCTCTTGGCTCCCAGCTTGTAGTTGCCAGTTCTTCTGGAAGCAGGCGTGGCGAAGCAGCTGTGATGAGCCATGGGTTCTCAATAGGACGAGTGTGATATATTTGCAGAGAGGAAGGCTGCAGACAGATCTTCAAGGTCCAGGTAAAACAAGCAAAGGATTGAATAGAAGCCAAAGATTGGTTGTGTTAGTCAGTTTGCTGGCTGTTGAAATGGCCCCAGGTAATTTTCAACATTTCTAATTTGGATTTGTTTGAGTAAAAAATGAATGTGTTACCTCCAGCGTAGGCTCTCCAATGCATCTCCATGTGCTCCCATCTCTTTGTTGTATATCGGGTTCTATTAACTGAAGACAGAATCATAACACAGTAGTAAAACATTTAGAGGTGCGAAGCCCTGTGTACTGCGAGCGCTGCTACTCGCAGCTGAGAAGGACCGTGGAGCTAGCGGCGAATTCGGAGAGCTCTTCGCTGCACTGCGCCGCTCGCAAGCGGCTTCGTTCTTCGCCTTCTGCCGTCCGGCGAGAGCTGAACTCCAGCGGTCAGTTGCAGCTCTGCCCAACAGCGTGTTCTCAGTTCTGCGGGCAAGCACGCCCTCTTGCCTTGGCCCCGAGTGCAAAGCCCCGAGCGAGCACTCGACTCAGTGCAATGCACCCGGAAGGACGCTCTCGCTCGCCTTTCAAGGAGCGATTCCTAACAGCAGAAGCAGCAGAGGCACAAACTGCATGACGAGAAGGGACAACGTAGAACACGTCTCTGTCCTGGCGCATTTTCGTGTGCGATACTTCCCTCCGGGTCTTCGGGCCTTGCGAAGCCCTGTGTACTGCGAGCGCTGCTACTCGCAGCTGAGAAGGACCGTGGAGCTAGCGGCGAATTCGGAGAGCTCTTCGCTGCACTGCGCCGCTCGCAAGCGGCTTCGTTCTTCGCCTTCTGCCGTCCGGCGAGAGCTGAACTCCAGCGGTCAGTTGCAGCTCTGCCCAACAGCGTGTTCTCAGTTCTGCGGGCAAGCACGCCCTCTTGCCTTGGCCCCGAGTGCAAAGTCCCGAGCGAGCACTCGACTCAGTGCAATGCACCCGGAAGGACGCTCTCGCTCGTCTTTCAAGGAGCGATTCCTAACAGCAGAAGCAGCAGAGGCACAAACTGCATGACGAGAAGGGACAACGTAGAACACGTCTCTGTCCTGGCGCATTTTCGTGTGCGATACTTCCCTCCGGGTCTTCGGGCCTTGCGAAGCTCTGTGTACTGCGAGCGCTGCTACTCGCAGCTGAGAAGGACCGTGGAGCTAGCGGCGAATTCGGAGAGCTCTTCGCTGCACTGCGCCGCTCGCAAGCGGCTTCGTTCTTCGCCTTCTGCCGTCCGGCGAGAGCTGAACTCCAGCGGTCAGTTGCAGCTCTGCCCAACAGCGTGTTCTCAGTTCTGCGGGCAAGCACGCCCTCTTGCCTTGGCCCCGAGAGCAAAGCCCCGAGCGAGCACTCGACTCAGTGCAATGCACCCGGAAGGACGCTCTCGCTCGCCTTTCAAGGAGCGATTCCTAACAGCAGAAGCAGCAGAGGCACAAACTGCATGACGAGAAGGGACAACGTAGAACACGTCTCTGTCCTGGCACATTTTCGTGTGCGAAACTTCCCTCCGGGTCTTCGGGCCTTGCGAAGCCCTGTGTACTGCGAGCGCTGCTACTCGCAGCTGAGAAGGACCGTGGAGCTAGCGGCGAATTCGGAGAGCTCTTCGCTGCACTGCGCCGCTCGCAAGCGGCTTCGTTCTTCGCCTTCTGCCGTCCGGCGAGAGCTGAACTCCAGCGGTCAGTTGCAGCTCTGCCCAACAGCGTGTTCTCAGTTCTGCGGGCAAGCACGCCCTCTTGCCTTGGCCCCGAGAGCAAAGTCCCGAGCGAGCACTCGACTCAGTGCAATGCACCCGGAAGGACGCTCTCGCTCGCCTTTCAAGGAGCGATTCCTAACAGCAGAAGCAGCAGAGGCACAAACTGCATGACGAGAAGGGACAACGTAGAACACGTCTCTGTCCTGGCGCATTTTCGTGTGCGATACTTCCCTCCGGGTCTTCGGGCCTTGCGAAGCTCTGTGTACTGCGAGCGCTGCTACTCGCAGCTGAGAAGGACCGTGGAGCTAGCGGCGAATTCGGAGAGCTCTTCGCTGCACTGCGCCGCTCGCAAGCGGCTTCGTTCTTCGCCTTCTGCCGTCCGGCGAGAGCTGAACTCCAGCGGTCAGTTGCAGCTCTGCCCAACAGCGTGTTCTCAGTTCTGCGGGCAAGCACGCCCTCTTGCCTTGGCCCCGAGAGCAAAGTCCCGAGCGAGCACTCGACTCAGTGCAATGCACCCGGAAGGACGCTCTCGCTCGTCTTTCAAGGAGCGATTCCTAACAGCAGAAGCAGCAGAGGCACAAACTGCATGACGAGAAGGGACAACGTAGAACACGTCTCTGTCCTGGCACATTTTCGTGTGCGAAACTTCCCTCCGGGTCTTCGGGCCTTGCGAAGCCCTGTGTACTGCGAGCGCTGCTACTCGCAGCTGAGAAGGACCGTGGAGCTAGCGGCGAATTCGGAGAGCTCTTCGCTGCACTGCGCCGCTCGCAAGCGGCTTCGTTCTTCGCCTTCTGCCGTCCGGCGAGAGCTGAACTCCAGCGGTCAGTTTCAGCTCTGCCCAACAGCGTGTTCTCAGTTCTGCGGGCAAGCACGCCCTCTTGCCTTGGCCCCGAGAGCAAAGTCCCGAGCGAGCACTCGACTCAGTGCAATGCACCCGGAAGGACGCTCTCGCTCGCCTTTCAAGGAGCGATTCCTAACAGCAGAAGCAGCAGAGGCACAAACTGCATGACGAGAAGGGACAACGTAGAACACGTCTCTGTCCTGGCGCATTTTCGTGTGCGATACTTCTCTCCGGGTCTTCGGGCCTTGCGAAGCTCTGTGTACTGCGAGCGCTGCTACTCGCAGCTGAGAAGGACCGTGGAGCTAGCGGCGAATTCGGAGAGCTCTTCGCTGCACTGCGCCGCTCGCAAGCGGCTTCGTTCTTCGCCTTCTGCCGTCCGGCGAGAGCTGAACTCCAGCGGTAAGTTGCAGCTCTGCCCAACAGCGTGTTCTCAGTTCTGCGGGCAAGCACGCCCTCTTGCCTTGGCCCCGAGAGCAAAGTCCCGAGCGAGCATTCGACTTAGTGCAATGCACCCAGAAGGACGCTCTCGCTCGCCTTTCAAGGAGCGATTCCTAACAGCAGAAGCAGCAGAGGCACAAACTGCATGACGAGAAGGGACAACGTAGAACACGTCTCTGTCCTGGCACATTTTCGTGTGCGATACTTCCCTCCGGGTCTTCGGGCCTTGCGAAGCCCTGTGTACTGCGAGCGCTGCTACTCGCAGCTGAGAAGGACCGTGGAGCTAGCGGCGAATTCGGAGAGCTCTTCGCTGCACTGCGCCGCTCGCAAGCGGCTTCGTTCTTCGCCTTCTGCCGTCCGGCGAGAGCTGAACTCCAGCGGTCAGTTGCAGCTCTGCCCAACAGCGTGTTCTCAGTTCTGCGGGCAAGCACGCCCTCTTGCCTTGGCCCCGAGTGCAAAGTCCCGAGCGAGCACTCGACTCAGTGCAATGCACCCGGAAGGACGCTCTCGCTCGTCTTTCAAGGAGCGATTCCTAACAGCAGAAGCAGCAGAGGCACAAACTGCATGACGAGAAGGGACAACGTAGAACACGTCTCTGTCCTGGCGCATTTTCGTGTGCGATACTTCCCTCCGGGTCTTCGGGCCTTGCGAAGCTCTGTGTACTGCGAGCGCTGCTACTCGCAGCTGAGAAGGACCGTGGAGCTAGCGGCGAATTCGGAGAGCTCTTCGCTGCACTGCGCCGCTCGCAAGCGGCTTCGTTCTTCGCCTTCTGCCGTCCGGCGAGAGCTGAACTCCAGCGGTCAGTTGCAGCTCTGCCCAACAGCGTGTTCTCAGTTCTGCGGGCAAGCACGCCCTCTTGCCTTGGCCCCGAGAGCAAAGCCCCGAGCGAGCACTCGACTCAGTGCAATGCACCCGGAAGGACGCTCTCGCTCGCCTTTCAAGGAGCGATTCCTAACAGCAGAAGCAGCAGAGGCACAAACTGCATGACGAGAAGGGACAACGTAGAACACGTCTCTGTCCTGGCACATTTTCGTGTGCGAAACTTCCCTCCGGGTCTTCGGGCCTTGCGAAGCCCTGTGTACTGCGAGCGCTGCTACTCGCAGCTGAGAAGGACCGTGGAGCTAGCGGCGAATTCGGAGAGCTCTTCGCTGCACTGCGCCGCTCGCAAGCGGCTTCGTTCTTCGCCTTCTGCCGTCCGGCGAGAGCTGAACTCCAGCGGTCAGTTGCAGCTCTGCCCAACAGCGTGTTCTCAGTTCTGCGGGCAAGCACGCCCTCTTGCCTTGGCCCCGAGAGCAAAGTCCCGAGCGAGCACTCGACTCAGTGCAATGCACCCGGAAGGACGCTCTCGCTCGCCTTTCAAGGAGCGATTCCTAACAGCAGAAGCAGCAGAGGCACAAACTGCATGACGAGAAGGGACAACGTAGAACACGTCTCTGTCCTGGCGCATTTTCGTGTGCGAAACTTCCCTCCGGGTCTTCGGGCCTTGCGAAGCTCTGTGTACTGCGAGCGCTGCTACTCGCAGCTGAGAAGGACCGTGGAGCTAGCGGCGAATTCGGAGAGCTCTTCGCTGCACTGCGCCGCTCGCAAGCGGCTTCGTTCTTCGCCTTCTGCCGTCCGGCGAGAGCTGAACTCCAGCGGTCAGTTGCAGCTCTGCCCAACAGCGTGTTCTCAGTTCTGCGGGCAAGCACGCCCTCTTGCCTTGGCCCCGAGAGCAAAGCCCCGAGCGAGCACTCGACTCAGTGCAATGCACCCGGAAGGACGCTCTCGCTCGCCTTTCAAGGAGCGATTCCTAACAGCAGAAGCAGCAGAGGCACAAACTGCATGACGAGAAGGGACAACGTAGAACACGTCTCTGTCCTGGCGCATTTTCGTGTGCGAAACTTCCCTCCGGGTCTTCGGGCCTTGCGAAGCCCTGTGTACTGCGAGCGCTGCTACTCGCAGCTGAGAAGGACCGTGGAGCTAGCGGCGAATTCGGAGAGCTCTTCGCTGCACTGCGCCGCTCGCAAGCGGCTTCGTTCTTCGCCTTCTGCCGTCCGGCGAGAGCTGAACTCCAGCGGTCAGTTGCAGCTCTGCCCAACAGCGTGTTCTCAGTTCTGCGGGCAAGCACGCCCTCTTGCCTTGGCCCCGAGAGCAAAGTCCCGAGCGAGCACTCGACTCAGTGCAATGCACCCGGAAGGACGCTCTCGCTCGCCTTTCAAGGAGCGATTCCTAACAGCAGAAGCAGCAGAGGCACAAACTGCATGACGAGAAGGGACAACGTAGAACACGTCTCTGTCCTGGCACATTTTCGTGTGCGATACTTCCCTCCGGGTCTTCGGGCCTTGCGAAGCTCTGTGTACTGCGAGCGCTGCTACTCGCAGCTGAGAAGGACCGTGGAGCTAGCGGCGAATTCGGAGAGCTCTTCGCTGCACTGCGCCGCTCGCAAGCGGCTTCGTTCTTCGCCTTCTGCCGTCCGGCGAGAGCTGAACTCCAGCGGTCAGTTGCAGCTCTGCCCAACAGCGTGTTCTCAGTTCTGCGGGCAAGCACGCCCTCTTGCCTTGGCCCCGAGAGCAAAGCCCCGAGCGAGCACTCGACTCAGTGCAATGCACCCGGAAGGACGCTCTCGCTCGCCTTTCAAGGAGCGATTCCTAACAGCAGAAGCAGCAGAGGCACAAACTGCATGACGAGAAGGGACAACGTAGAACACGTCTCTGTCCTGGCACATTTTCGTGTGCGAAACTTCCCTCCGGGTCTTCGGGCCTTGCGAAGCCCTGTGTACTGCGAGCGCTGCTACTCGCAGCTGAGAAGGACCGTGGAGCTAGCGGCGAATTCGGAGAGCTCTTCGCTGCACTGCGCCGCTCGCAAGCGGCTTCGTTCTTCGCCTTCTGCCGTCCGGCGAGAGCTGAACTCCAGCGGTCAGTTGCAGCTCTGCCCAACAGCGTGTTCTCAGTTCTGCGGGCAAGCACGCCCTCTTGCCTTGGCCCCGAGAGCAAAGCCCCGAGCGAGCACTCGACTCAGTGCAATGCACCCGGAAGGACGCTCTCGCTCGCCTTTCAAGGAGCGATTCCTAACAGCAGAAGCAGCAGAGGCACAAACTGCATGACGAGAAGGGACAACGTAGAACACGTCTCTGTCCTGGCGCATTTTCGTGTGCGATACTTCCCTCCGGGTCTTCGGGCCTTGCGAAGCTCTGTGTACTGCGAGCGCTGCTACTCGCAGCTGAGAAGGACCGTGGAGCTAGCGGCGAATTCGGAGAGCTCTTCGCTGCACTGCGCCGCTCGCAAGCGGCTTCGTTCTTCGCCTTCTGCCGTCCGGCGAGAGCTGAACTCCAGCGGTCAGTTGCAGCTCTGCCCAACAGCGTGTTCTCAGTTCTGCGGGCAAGCACGCCCTCTTGCCTTGGCCCCGAGAGCAAAGCCCCGAGCGAGCACTCGACTCAGTGCAATGCACCCGGAAGGACGCTCTCGCTCGCCTTTCAAGGAGCGATTCCTAACAGCAGAAGCAGCAGAGGCACAAACTGCATGACGAGAAGGGACAACGTAGAACACGTCTCTGTCCTGGCGCATTTTCGTGTGCGAAACTTCCCTCCGGGTCTTCGGGCCTTGCGAAGCCCTGTGTACTGCGAGCGCTGCTACTCGCAGCTGAGAAGGACCGTGGAGCTAGCGGCGAATTCGGAGAGCTCTTCGCTGCACTGCGCCGCTCGCAAGCGGCTTCGTTCTTCGCCTTCTGCCGTCCGGCGAGAGCTGAACTCCAGCGGTCAGTTGCAGCTCTGCCCAACAGCGTGTTCTCAGTTCTGCGGGCAAGCACGCCCTCTTGCCTTGGCCCCGAGAGCAAAGCCCCGAGCGAGCACTCGACTCAGTGCAATGCACCCGGAAGGACGCTCTCGCTCGCCTTTCAAGGAGCGATTCCTAACAGCAGAAGCAGCAGAGGCACAAACTGCATGACGAGAAGGGACAACGTAGAACACGTCTCTGTCCTGGCACATTTTCGTGTGCGATACTTCCCTCCGGGTCTTCGGGCCTTGCGAAGCCCTGTGTACTGCGAGCGCTGCTACTCGCAGCTGAGAAGGACCGTGGAGCTAGCGGCGAATTCGGAGAGCTCTTCGCTGCACTGCGCCGCTCGCAAGCGGCTTCGTTCTTCGCCTTCTGCCGTCCGGCGAGAGCTGAACTCCAGCGGTCAGTTGCAGCTCTGCCCAACAGCGTGTTCTCAGTTCTGCGGGCAAGCACGCCCTCTTGCCTTGGCCCCGAGAGCAAAGTCCCGAGCGAGCACTCGACTCAGTGCAATGCACCCGGAAGGACGCTCTCGCTCGTCTTTCAAGGAGCGATTCCTAACAGCAGAAGCAGCAGAGGCACAAACTGCATGACGAGAAGGGACAACGTAGAACACGTCTCTGTCCTGGCACATTTTCGTGTGCGATACTTCCCTCCGGGTCTTCGGGCCTTGCGAAGCCCTGTGTACTGCGAGCGCTGCTACTCGCAGCTGAGAAGGACCGTGGAGCTAGCGGCGAATTCGGAGAGCTCTTCGCTGCACTGCGCCGCTCGCAAGCGGCTTCGTTCTTCGCCTTCTGCCGTCCGGCGAGAGCTGAACTCCAGCGGTCAGTTGCAGCTCTGCCCAACAGCGTGTTCTCAGTTCTGCGGGCAAGCACGCCCTCTTGCCTTGGCCCCGAGTGCAAAGTCCCGAGCGAGCACTCGACTCAGTGCAATGCACCCGGAAGGACGCTCTCGCTCGTCTTTCAAGGAGCGATTCCTAACAGCAGAAGCAGCAGAGGCACAAACTGCATGACGAGAAGGGACAACGTAGAACACGTCTCTGTCCTGGCGCATTTTCGTGTGCGATACTTCCCTCCGGGTCTTCGGGCCTTGCGAAGCTCTGTGTACTGCGAGCGCTGCTACTCGCAGCTGAGAAGGACCGTGGAGCTAGCGGCGAATTCGGAGAGCTCTTCGCTGCACTGCGCCGCTCGCAAGCGGCTTCGTTCTTCGCCTTCTGCCGTCCGGCGAGAGCTGAACTCCAGCGGTCAGTTGCAGCTCTGCCCAACAGCGTGTTCTCAGTTCTGCGGGCAAGCACGCCCTCTTGCCTTGGCCCCGAGAGCAAAGTCCCGAGCGAGCACTCGACTCAGTGCAATGCACCCGGAAGGACGCTCTCGCTCGTCTTTCAAGGAGCGATTCCTAACAGCAGAAGCAGCAGAGGCACAAACTGCATGACGAGAAGGGACAACGTAGAACACGTCTCTGTCCTGGCACATTTTCGTGTGCGATACTTCCCTCCGGGTCTTCGGGCCTTGCGAAGCCCTGTGTACTGCGAGCGCTGCTACTCGCAGCTGAGAAGGACCGTGGAGCTAGCGGCGAATTCGGAGAGCTCTTCGCTGCACTGCGCCGCTCGCAAGCGGCTTCGTTCTTCGCCTTCTGCCGTCCGGCGAGAGCTGAACTCCAGCGGTCAGTTGCAGCTCTGCCCAACAGCGTGTTCTCAGTTCTGCGGGCAAGCACGCCCTCTTGCCTTGGCCCCGAGAGCAAAGCCCCGAGGGAGCACTCGACTCAGTGCAATGCACCCGGAAGGACGCTCTCGCTCGCCTTTCAAGGAGCGATTCCTAACAGCAGAAGCAGCAGAGGCACAAACTGCATGACGAGAAGGGACAACGTAGAACACGTCTCTGTCCTGGCACATTTTCGTGTGCGAAACTTCCCTCCGGGTCTTCGGGCCTTGCGAAGCCCTGTGTACTGCGAGCGCTGCTACTCGCAGCTGAGAAGGACCGTGGAGCTAGCGGCGAATTCGGAGAGCTCTTCGCTGCACTGCGCCGCTCGCAAGCGGCTTCGTTCTTCGCCTTCTGCCGTCCGGCGAGAGCTGAACTCCAGCGGTCAGTTGCAGCTCTGCCCAACAGCGTGTTCTCAGTTCTGCGGGCAAGCACGCCCTCTTGCCTTGGCCCCGAGAGCAAAGCCCCGAGCGAGCACTCGACTCAGTGCAATGCACCCGGAAGGACGCTCTCGCTCGCCTTTCAAGGAGCGATTCCTAACAGCAGAAGCAGCAGAGGCACAAACTGCATGACGAGAAGGGACAACGTAGAACACGTCTCTGTCCTGGCACATTTTCGTGTGCGAAACTTCCCTCCGGGTCTTCGGGCCTTGCGAAGCCCTGTGTACTGCGAGCGCTGCTACTCGCAGCTGAGAAGGACCGTGGAGCTAGCGGCGAATTCGGAGAGCTCTTCGCTGCACTGCGCCGCTCGCAAGCGGCTTCGTTCTTCGCCTTCTGCCGTCCGGCGAGAGCTGAACTCCAGCGGTCAGTTGCAGCTCTGCCCAACAGCGTGTTCTCAGTTCTGCGGGCAAGCACGCCCTCTTGCCTTGGCCCCGAGAGCAAAGCCCCGAGCGAGCACTCGACTCAGTGCAATGCACCCGGAAGGACGCTCTCGCTCGCCTTTCAAGGAGCGATTCCTAACAGCAGAAGCAGCAGAGGCACAAACTGCATGACGAGAAGGGACAACGTAGAACACGTCTCTGTCCTGGCGCATTTTCGTGTGCGATACTTCCCTCCGGGTCTTCGGGCCTTGCGAAGCTCTGTGTACTGCGAGCGCTGCTACTCGCAGCTGAGAAGGACCGTGGAGCTAGCGGCGAATTCGGAGAGCTCTTCGCTGCACTGCGCCGCTCGCAAGCGGCTTCGTTCTTCGCCTTCTGCCATCCGGCGAGAGCTGAACTCCAGCGGTCAGTTGCAGCTCTGCCCAACAGCGTGTTCTCAGTTCTGCGGGCAAGCACGCCCTCTTGCCTTGGCCCCGAGAGCAAAGCCCCGAGCGAGCACTCGACTCAGTGCAATGCACCCGGAAGGACGCTCTCGCTCGCCTTTCAAGGAGCGATTCCTAACAGCAGAAGCAGCAGAGGCACAAACTGCATGACGAGAAGGGACAACGTAGAACACGTCTCTGTCCTGGCGCATTTTCGTGTGCGAAACTTCCCTCCGGGTCTTCGGGCCTTGCGAAGCCCTGTGTACTGCGAGCGCTGCTACTCGCAGCTGAGAAGGACCGTGGAGCTAGCGGCGAATTCGGAGAGCTCTTCGCTGCACTGCGCCGCTCGCAAGCGGCTTCGTTCTTCGCCTTCTGCCGTCCGGCGAGAGCTGAACTCCAGCGGTCAGTTGCAGCTCTGCCCAACAGCGTGTTCTCAGTTCTGCGGGCAAGCACGCCCTCTTGCCTTGGCCCCGAGAGCAAAGCCCCGAGCGAGCACTCGACTCAGTGCAATGCACCCGGAAGGACGCTCTCGCTCGCCTTTCAAGGAGCGATTCCTAACAGCAGAAGCAGCAGAGGCACAAACTGCATGACGAGAAGGGACAACGTAGAACACGTCTCTGTCCTGGCACATTTTCGTGTGCGATACTTCCCTCCGGGTCTTCGGGCCTTGCGAAGCCCTGTGTACTGCGAGCGCTGCTACTCGCAGCTGAGAAGGACCGTGGAGCTAGCGGCGAATTCGGAGAGCTCTTCGCTGCACTGCGCCGCTCGCAAGCGGCTTCGTTCTTCGCCTTCTGCCGTCCGGCGAGAGCTGAACTCCAGCGGTCAGTTTCAGCTCTGCCCAACAGCGTGTTCTCAGTTCTGCGGGCAAGCACGCCCTCTTGCCTTGGCCCCGAGAGCAAAGTCCCGAGCGAGCACTCGACTCAGTGCAATGCACCCGGAAGGACGCTCTCGCTCGTCTTTCAAGGAGCGATTCCTAACAGCAGAAGCAGCAGAGGCACAAACTGCATGACGAGAAGGGACAACGTAGAACACGTCTCTGTCCTGGCGCATTTTCGTGTGCGATACTTCCCTCCGGGTCTTCGGGCCTTGCGAAGCTCTGTGTACTGCGAGCGCTGCTACTCGCAGCTGAGAAGGACCGTGGAGCTAGCGGCGAATTCGGAGAGCTCTTCGCTGCACTGCGCCGCTCGCAAGCGGCTTCGTTCTTCGCCTTCTGCCGTCCGGCGAGAGCTGAACTCCAGCGGTCAGTTGCAGCTCTGCCCAACAGCGTGTTCTCAGTTCTGCGGGCAAGCACGCCCTCTTGCCTTGGCCCCGAGAGCAAAGCCCCGAGCGAGCACTCGACTCAGTGCAATGCACCCGGAAGGACGCTCTCGCTCGCCTTTCAAGGAGCGATTCCTAACAGCAGAAGCAGCAGAGGCACAAACTGCATGACGAGAAGGGACAACGTAGAACACGTCTCTGTCCTGGCACATTTTCGTGTGCGAAACTTCCCTCCGGGTCTTCGGGCCTTGCGAAGCCCTGTGTACTGCGAGCGCTGCTACTCGCAGCTGAGAAGGACCGTGGAGCTAGCGGCGAATTCGGAGAGCTCTTCGCTGCACTGCGCCGCTCGCAAGCGGCTTCGTTCTTCGCCTTCTGCCGTCCGGCGAGAGCTGAACTCCAGCGGTCAGTTGCAGCTCTGCCCAACAGCGTGTTCTCAGTTCTGCGGGCAAGCACGCCCTCTTGCCTTGGCCCCGAGAGCAAAGTCCCGAGCGAGCACTCGACTCAGTGCAATGCACCCGGAAGGACGCTCTCGCTCGCCTTTCAAGGAGCGATTCCTAACAGCAGAAGCAGCAGAGGCACAAACTGCATGACGAGAAGGGACAACGTAGAACACGTCTCTGTCCTGGCGCATTTTCGTGTGCGATACTTCCCTCCGGGTCTTCGGGCCTTGCGAAGCTCTGTGTACTGCGAGCGCTGCTACTCGCAGCTGAGAAGGACCGTGGAGCTAGCGGCGAATTCGGAGAGCTCTTCGCTGCACTGCGCCGCTCGCAAGCGGCTTCGTTCTTCGCCTTCTGCCGTCCGGCGAGAGCTGAACTCCAGCGGTCAGTTGCAGCTCTGCCCAACAGCGTGTTCTCAGTTCTGCGGGCAAGCACGCCCTCTTGCCTTGGCCCCGAGAGCAAAGCCCCGAGCGAGCACTCGACTCAGTGCAATGCACCCGGAAGGACGCTCTCGCTCGCCTTTCAAGGAGCGATTCCTAACAGCAGAAGCAGCAGAGGCACAAACTGCATGACGAGAAGGGACAACGTAGAACACGTCTCTGTCCTGGCACATTTTCGTGTGCGATACTTCCCTCCGGGTCTTCGGGCCTTGCGAAGCCCTGTGTACTGCGAGCGCTGCTACTCGCAGCTGAGAAGGACCGTGGAGCTAGCGGCGAATTCGGAGAGCTCTTCGCTGCACTGCGCCGCTCGCAAGCGGCTTCGTTCTTCGCCTTCTGCCGTCCGGCGAGAGCTGAACTCCAGCGGTCAGTTGCAGCTCTGCCCAACAGCGTGTTCTCAGTTCTGCGGGCAAGCACGCCCTCTTGCCTTGGCCCCGAGTGCAAAGTCCCGAGCGAGCACTCGACTCAGTGCAATGCACCCGGAAGGACGCTCTCGCTCGTCTTTCAAGGAGCGATTCCTAACAGCAGAAGCAGCAGAGGCACAAACTGCATGACGAGAAGGGACAACGTAGAACACGTCTCTGTCCTGGCACATTTTCGTGTGCGAAACTTCCCTCCGGGTCTTCGGGCCTTGCGAAGCCCTGTGTACTGCGAGCGCTGCTACTCGCAGCTGAGAAGGACCGTGGAGCTAGCGGCGAATTCGGAGAGCTCTTCGCTGCACTGCGCCGCTCGCAAGCGGCTTCGTTCTTCGCCTTCTGCCGTCCGGCGAGAGCTGAACTCCAGCGGTCAGTTGCAGCTCTGCCCAACAGCGTGTTCTCAGTTCTGCGGGCAAGCACGCCCTCTTGCCTTGGCCCCGAGAGCAAAGTCCCGAGCGAGCACTCGACTCAGTGCAATGCACCCGGAAGGACGCTCTCGCTCGCCTTTCAAGGAGCGATTCCTAACAGCAGAAGCAGCAGAGGCACAAACTGCATGACGAGAAGGGACAACGTAGAACACGTCTCTGTCCTGGCACATTTTCGTGTGCGAAACTTCCCTCCGGGTCTTCGGGCCTTGCGAAGCCCTGTGTACTGCGAGCGCTGCTACTCGCAGCTGAGAAGGACCGTGGAGCTAGCGGCGAATTCGGAGAGCTCTTCGCTGCACTGCGCCGCTCGCAAGCGGCTTCGTTCTTCGCCTTCTGCCGTCCGGCGAGAGCTGAACTCCAGCGGTCAGTTTCAGCTCTGCCCAACAGCGTGTTCTCAGTTCTGCGGGCAAGCACGCCCTCTTGCCTTGGCCCCGAGAGCAAAGTCCCGAGCGAGCACTCGACTCAGTGCAATGCACCCAGAAGGACGCTCTCGCTCGCCTTTCAAGGAGCGATTCCTAACAGCAGAAGCAGCAGAGGCACAAACTGCATGACGAGAAGGGACAACGTAGAACACGTCTCTGTCCTGGCACATTTTCGTGTGCGAAACTTCCCTCCGGGTCTTCGGGCCTTGCGAAGCCCTGTGTACTGCGAGCGCTGCTACTCGCAGCTGAGAAGGACCGTGGAGCTAGCGGCGAATTCGGAGAGCTCTTCGCTGCACTGCGCCGCTCGCAAGCGGCTTCGTTCTTCGCCTTCTGCCGTCCGGCGAGAGCTGAACTCCAGCGGTCAGTTTCAGCTCTGCCCAACAGCGTGTTCTCAGTTCTGCGGGCAAGCACGCCCTCTTGCCTTGGCCCCGAGAGCAAAGTCCCGAGCGAGCACTCGACTCAGTGCAATGCACCCGGAAGGACGCTCTCGCTCGCCTTTCAAGGAGCGATTCCTAACAGCAGAAGCAGCAGAGGCACAAACTGCATGACGAGAAGGGACAACGTAGAACACGTCTCTGTCCTGGCGCATTTTCGTGTGCGATACTTCCCTCCGGGTCTTCGGGCCTTGCGAAGCTCTGTGTACTGCGAGCGCTGCTACTCGCAGCTGAGAAGGACCGTGGAGCTAGCGGCGAATTCGGAGAGCTCTTCGCTGCACTGCGCCGCTCGCAAGCGGCTTCGTTCTTCGCCTTCTGCCGTCCGGCGAGAGCTGAACTCCAGCGGTAAGTTGCAGCTCTGCCCAACAGCGTGTTCTCAGTTCTGCGGGCAAGCACGCCCTCTTGCCTTGGCCCCGAGAGCAAAGTCCCGAGCGAGCATTCGACTTAGTGCAATGCACCCAGAAGGACGCTCTCGCTCGCCTTTCAAGGAGCGATTCCTAACAGCAGAAGCAGCAGAGGCACAAACTGCATGACGAGAAGGGACAACGTAGAACACGTCTCTGTCCTGGCACATTTTCGTGTGCGATACTTCCCTCCGGGTCTTCGGGCCTTGCGAAGCCCTGTGTACTGCGAGCGCTGCTACTCGCAGCTGAGAAGGACCGTGGAGCTAGCGGCGAATTCGGAGAGCTCTTCGCTGCACTGCGCCGCTCGCAAGCGGCTTCGTTCTTCGCCTTCTGCCGTCCGGCGAGAGCTGAACTCCAGCGGTCAGTTGCAGCTCTGCCCAACAGCGTGTTCTCAGTTCTGCGGGCAAGCACGCCCTCTTGCCTTGGCCCCGAGAGCAAAGTCCCGAGCGAGCACTCGACTCAGTGCAATGCACCCGGAAGGACGCTCTCGCTCGCCTTTCAAGGAGCGATTCCTAACAGCAGAAGCAGCAGAGGCACAAACTGCATGACGAGAAGGGACAACGTAGAACACGTCTCTGTCCTGGCACATTTCCGTGTGCCATACTTCCCTCCGGGTCTTCGGGCCTTGCGAAGCTCTGTGTACTGCGAGCGCTGCTACTCGCAGCTGAGAAGGACCGTGGAGCTAGCGGCGAATTCGGAGAGCTCTTCGCTGCACTGCGCCGCTCGCAAGCGGCTTCGTTCTTCGCCTTCTGCCGTCCGGCGAGAGCTGAACTCCAGCGGTCAGTTGCAGCTCTGCCCAACAGCGTGTTCTCAGTTCTGCGGGCAAGCACGCCCTCTTGCCTTGGCCCCGAGAGCAAAGTCCCGAGCGAGCACTCCACTCAGTGCAATGCACCCGGAAAGACGCTGTTGCTCGCCTTTCAAGGAGCGATTCCTAACAGCAGAAGCAGCAGAGGCACAAACTGCATGACGAGAAGGGACAACGTAGAACACGTCTCTGTCCTGGTACATTTTCCTGTGCGAAACTTCCCTCCGGGTCTTCGGTCCTTGCGAAGCTCTATGTACTGTGAGCGCTGCTACTTGCAGCTGAGAAAGACCGTGGAGCTAGCGGCGAATTCGGAGAGCGCTGAGCACGTAGTCAAGAAGCGAGACGTGGCCCTGCAACGCGGTGCTAATAGCAGCTTCCTCGCGGCCGGGGCGAGCTCCGGCCACAAGACATTCTCGTCCTGGCAACGGATCTCTGTGAAGGGCGTAGGCGAAAAGCTTTCGTTTTCCATTCGAACTGCGAGAGAGGCAGACTGTTGCACGGAGCTCTGAGAACAAAGGTGCACGCCCTAGGCGGGCTTGGGCAGAAGCAGCGTTCTCTAGCTCTTGGCTGCCGGCGCACTTGTGGTTGTGTGGCGCCCTTGCAGCGGCTTCTGGCCGCCGGCAAGTGAAAGCGGCTCCACGCTTGGGCGAGGGCGGTGAACGAAGCGGCACTAGTCCCGTGCTTGTGTTCACCACGTTACAGGCTACTAGGAGAGGAAGGTGGTTGACTCTCGCTTGCCTTCCCAAGTGCCCTTAGCAGTCGGAAGGAGCAAGCTGAAGCACTGCTGCTTGTGCTGCTCCTTGGTTCCCTTGCAGCCCGCTGTGAAAGCATTGGCGGTCGCTTCTAGGCGCCGAGTTGCACACAGCACCACTGTAAGTGCCGCGGAGAAGGGAAATCCAGAGTGCAGCGAGGAGCTGGACGTGGCTTACGTGCAGTAAGGAGAAGGTGAACCTAGGCACTGCCTCTTCAATCTGGCCGCCTCTGCTCTGGTAGCAACTTTTGCAAGTCGGCAGAGGGAGCTGCGAGTATGTAGAACGGAGGGCAGCGAGACGCCGTGTGTTATGCGCCCTTTCAGGGCTGCTGCCAGGGTGCCACTTTAAGAACGCCTTCTTCTTCCTCGCGTCCTTCCTCCACTATAGTCTCCTGGATTCACCTGAGACTCTTCCTAGGCATCTCCCTGATCCTTTTTGCAATGAGTCTCACATCATTCTCCTGAAGAAACTGTCTGCTTATGGTTTGCATGGGTGGGCTGTTTGCTGGGTGACAAACTGGGTGATGGCCAGGCCCACAGAGTGGTGGGAAATAGAGTTCATCCAGCTGGTCCCCAAGGCTCGGTCTTGGGCCCAGTCCTGTTTAATATCTTGCTCAGTGTTCTGGACAAGGGGATAGAGTACACGCCCAGGAAGTTCACAGATGATGCAAAGTTGGCTGGTAGTGTTTTTTTCTTCTGGAGGACAGCAGGCTCTGCTTCTTCTTCCTCCTGTTCTGAGGTCGCTGCTCCCTCTTCATCCCTCATTAAGTGTGCTGATTTTGTCACTTGGATGAGAAAACAAACAATTTTAGCAACAATACTAGTGGCAGGGTACAAGAAAGGAAGAGTTCACACGAATCCCCCCCCCCCCCGCCCAACAACAGAAAATACCTGATGGCTCCTCTGCCCAGCTTACTGACTACACCGGAACCCATTGTCCCCCAAAGATACTCCCTTCTCCCTGCCCCCAGCCATGATGTGAGATGGAATAGAATAACTAAGATTAAGATTCTCCCTATGGAACTCCATCATACTTCGATTCTGGGAAAAAAAAATTCTTGAAGTTCTATCATTTCAGATCATTTGAATTTGAATTTGCATACTAAAAAGTCTAGCCAGAAACTCATGACAATATTAATAGCCCATTCTAGAATGTCCGAGATGATAGACACTTCTTTCAAGAGAATGTGATACCTCACCTGACTTCTCCAGAATTTAAATGAACAGCGGGAGTAGTCTACAAGATTCTTGCTGCCATCTGGATTTCCTGGTATTTGGCTGGTCTATGTAAACCAACCAGCTATTCAGCAGAGGGAATATTAGTGTGATACTTGATGGTATGTGAGATGGAACACAGTAATTTATGGCTTTTTGCATAGTGATGAAGCTGTAAAGAAAGCTCCGTAATGCTCAGACAAGGAGGCTGCTGGACTTCAAGCAGCAAAGGCCCAAAACGAACCAGTGAAAAGGTGTCATTGAAAAAAAAAAAAAAGCCAGGTGGGGAGCAAAGTGATACTTAAGGGCAGTTTACTGAAAGAGGGAATCTAGTGAAAAAAAAAGTCCAAGAGTGAAGGAATAACAGAGAAAATGAAACTAAGGAAGGAAATCAATCTCAGCTAATCATTTCAGAAGCTAACAAGTTGTCATTGCAATGATGCATAAAGTGAGAAAAAATAAATATGTCTGCGCCAAAATCTGAAATATGAACTTTATTGCATTCTGTCTTCCACGGAATCATACAACAGTCTGTGATTAAAGATCATGTAGTCCAACTTCCTTGCCAGGTAGATCTTACAGTAGATCAAATTGCTCAAGACTAGCCAAACTGATAAGGAGCACTCTCAATGATGGGGCATCCACAACTTCTCTGGAACACCCGTTTGAGTGTCTCACCAGCTTCATTGTAGAAAAGTTTTTCCTTTTAGCCAATCTAAACCTAGTCTCAGTTTGAAAGCATGGCCCCTTATCCTGTCTCTGCAAACTTTCCTAAAAAGTCTTTCTCCATTTGTCTTATACCCTCTTTACATATTCAAAGGCCACAATACTGTCTCTCCAGAAACCTCTCTTCTCCAGGCTAAAAGATCCTACTTTTCACAAGAACCAGGTCATAAACTGAGATGGAAGACATCTCAGGAGATCAGATCATGCAACAGCTCAGCGTAAGAATAGCTCTGAAGTCAGATCAACTAGCTTAGGGCTGTGTCTGTTTGAATTTTGAAAATTAGCAGGACTTGAAATGCTTCAAGGAAGAGAACTCGGGGTGGCTCCAGAAACAGCCTGAGAAACTCGAGCAAACTCGAAACCTCAGAAACTACCACTGCTTTCTCTCCCTCAGCCCAAGCAGTCCCAAAGAAGAAGTGTTCCCAGCAGGCTGGGATAGCACACATATACACTACATATACGTGACAGGCATCGCCAGCAGCCACATCCTGCTCCTTTCTGTGGCTGGCAAGAGTGAGACTGGATGTTTACATGTGGGCAAACTGGGTCCCTCCAGCAGCTCACACACTCAGCCTGCCCAGTGACCCCACTGAATTCCAGTATTAGCAGTGTGCCAAGGCCACAGCACTACTCCGCTTGCTGGCACAGACCATCACACGCCTCCTAAATCAGTCAGGACTCCCCTGGTCCCACAGCCAGCACCCCACTTGCCCTCCGCCAGGCCACTGCCATTGTTCACCAACTTCTCCACTTTGATCTTTGCTGGTGCTCTCAACACTGGCACACCCAGATGTTCTGCAGCTGTTGTCTCCTGGTGGAAAGGACTTGTAAAGCCATGTTTCCTAACAGGACTTCCACAACCTTTCAAAGCAACCTTTACTGGAGTATGAACAATCTCATTCAAATGTCAACATTTCTTTTCCCGTATGTGAAATCAGAATTTCCTTCTTCCGGGCATGCCCAAAACAAGGCACAAACTACATTGTGCCTTCTGTTTCACATGCTGACTCGTTTGTAAACAATGCTAGGAGAATACCTGTTTTGATCCAAGCTAATCTCTGGCCCTTATAGTGCTTTCGGTAGTTAGTTTTGCTTTGTTATTTACTTGATGTCCCATTGAATTGTTGAATCATAAACAGACTACCTGTCTGTATAGCAGCATAGCAGTGATGAATAAATGCAAGAGAAGGAGCAAGGTGATTGTTTGCTAGACTCTTCCTAGAAACTGAGAAATCTGTTACTTAATGCTGACCACAGCAGATGGAGGAAGCATCCTACATGATGTCAAAGCAATGAAGCTGTAATCACTTTTATGATTACAGTCAAGGCACTGCTTTTGCCACCATAAGTGGAGTGCAGGGAATCTTAAAAGACGACACTCTAACTGTTGTCCATGCTCACTGAGAAAATAATGCTTTTACAGCAGAGCAGGTCTCACCGCAGCTAAATCATGGCTTCAACTGTACACCGCCTTCAAAAAGCCCACAAAAACACAAATGAAAGGATTTGGAACCCAAGGGAATCTCGGATTGTGACATCAGCTCACTCTGGATTCTTTCCAAATTCTCAATTCCATTTTCTTCCGAGCCAATTTTCCCACCTAACTTGAGATGTAATTTATGGATTTCCAACACATCTAGTTACCTTAGAATTAGATTGCCACTAGCCAAAAAGACAGAAACAAGCAGTTAAGTGAAGACTGAAACCATGGTTGTTTAGAACAGCAAAACTTGGGCGAAACTATTCTTAAGAAAACCAAAACTTTTAGGACTTACCCATGTATTTTTGGAGGTGGAAAAAGTTTTACATCGAAAAGTCCCTAGGGAACTCTCTTCAGTGCCTGGAGAGCCGCTGTCGCTCGCCTTTCAAGGACCTATTCGTCACAGCAGAGGCAGCAGAGCACAAGATGGCCGACGAGAAGGGGCAGTGTAGAACTCTCTGTCTGTCTGTGTCTCTACTCAGTGTAGAACGTCTCTATCCTGGCACATTTTCGAGTGCGATACTTCCCTCCGGGTCTTCGGTCCTTGCGAAGCTCTATGTACTGTGAGCGCTGCTACTTGCAGCTGAGAAAGACCGTGGAGCTAGCGGCGAATTCGGAGAGCGCTGAGCACGTAGTCAAGAAGCGAGACGTGTCCCTGCAACGCGGTGCTAATAGCAGCTTCCTCGCGGCGGGGGCGAGCTCCGGCCACAAGGCATTCTCGTCCTGGCAACGGATCTCTGTGACGGGCGTAGGCGAAAAGCTTTCGTTTTCCATTCGAACTGCGAGAGAGGCAGACTGTTGCACGGAGCTCTGAGAACAAAGGTGCACGCCCTAGGCGGGCTTGGGCAGAAGCAGCGTTCTCTAGCTCTTGGCTGCCGGCGCACTTGTGGTTGTGTGGCGCCCTTGCAGCGGCTTCTGGCCGCCGGCAAGTGAAAGCGGCTCCACGCTTGGGCGAGGGCGGTGAACGAAGCGGCACTAGTCCCGTGCTTGTGTGCACCACGTTACTAGGAGAGGAAGGTGGTTGACTCTCGCTTGCCTTCCCAAGTGCCCTTAGCAGTCGGAAGGAGCAAGCTGAAGCACTGCTGCTTGTGCTGCTCCTTGGTTCCCTTGCAGCCCGCTGTGAAAGCATTGGCGGTCACTTCTAGGCGCCGAGTTGCACACAGCACCACGGTAAGTGCCTCGGAGAAGGGAAATCCAGAGTGCAGCGAGGAGCTGGACGTGGCTTACGTGCAGTAAGGAGAAGGTGAACCTAGGCACTGCCTCTTCAATCTGGCCGCCTCTGCTCTGGTAGCAACTTTTGCAAGTCGGCAGAGGGAGCCGCGAGTATGTAGAACGGAGGGCAGCGAGATGCCGTGTGTTATGCGCCTTTTCAGGGCTGCTGCCAGGGTGCTACTTTAAGAACGCCTTTTTCTTCCTCGCGTCCTTCTCGCTTCGCTCTAGCTGCATGGAGTACAGCACAGCGAAGGAGTGAGGAAGGGCTCTGCCCCAGCTTTTGTCCCGGCCTGCCTGTGCTGCGCCTTTAGCTGCACACGAGAACAACGGCATTTCTTACCCGCAAGGTAAAAAAGGCTTTAGTGTAGCCTTAGGAATGGCAAGTGCCTAGGCATTAAGTTGAGCGACCACGTATGAGGGAGTCTTTAGAGGTTTCCTCCCCCATGGCGCAGGTGTATTCTCATTCTCGTGCTGAACTGAAAAGTCCGGGCATGGCAAGACTGGCCTGCCTTGTGCAGAGACGAACACAAATGTGGGGCTATGATCCTCTGTGTTCGGAGCTCTGCTTCCGGGTGTGTGGGCCGCCGTGAGCCCGCAGCAGCCGCCGAGGACAGTGTGGATTGTGGATGAGTCTGGGCTGGCCCCCGGCCCCCCCGTTGGTCTGACAGCGGCAGAAGTGGCGTAGGAGCGGCATCGCCTGAGGGCCCCATGGGGGGCGGGAAGAGAGCCGGGAGTGACCCCGAACGACACCGGAAGCGATATCCGTAGGGCCCGGAAGGCCAGCGTTGCCATCGAGTTTGGCCGGTAGGAGGCGTCTAAGGTGCTTTGAAAGGTGGAGCTTCTTTGCTCTAGGACAGTCTGGGAGAGCTGAGGGTGTCCAATCTGGAGAACAGAAGGCTCCAGGGAGATCTTCGAGCCCTTTGCAGTGCCTGCTGGGGCTCCAAGATAGCTGGGGAGGGACTTTGGAAAAGGGTCTGGACTCGCAGGACAAGGGGGAATAGCTTCAAACTGCCAGAGGGCTGGGATAGATGGGATATTGGAAAGGAATTCTTCCTTGGGTGGGTGCTGAGGCACATGTTGCTCAAAGAGGCTGTGTAGGAGCCCCATGGCAGGAAGCGTCCAGGGCCAGGCTGGAGCGGACATGGAGCAACCTGGACTAGTGGAAAAGTGTCCCTGCCCGTGTCAGGATGTGGGAAGAAGATAATTTGTCTCTAAGGTCGCTTCCAGTCCAAACCATTCTGGGATTCTAGGATTCATGGAAGGCCCTTTTCCAAGTGAAGTGTTGTATCTCTTGGCTCCCAGCTTGTAGTTGCCAGTTCTTCTGGAAGCAGGCGTGGCGAAGCAGCTGTGATGAGCCATGGGTTCTCAATAGGACGAGTGTGATATATTTGCAGAGAGGAAGGCTGCAGACAGATCTTCAAGGTCCAGGTAAAACAAGCAAAGGATTGAATAGAAGCCAAAGATTGGTTGTGTTAGTCAGTTTGCTGGCTGTTGAAATGGCCCCAGGTAATTTTCAACATTTCTAATTTGGATTTGTTTGAGTAAAAAATGAATGTGTTACCTCCAGCGTAGGCTCTCCAATGCATCTCCATGTGCTCCCATCTCTTTGTTGTATATCGGGTTCTATTAACTGAAGACAGAATCATAACACAGTAGTAAAACATTTAGAGGTGCGAAGCCCTGTGTACTGCGAGCGCTGCTACTCGCAGCTGAGAAGGACCGTGGAGCTAGCGGCGAATTCGGAGAGCTCTTCGCTGCACTGCGCCGCTCGCAAGCGGCTTCGTTCTTCGCCTTCTGCCGTCCGGCGAGAGCTGAACTCCAGCGGTCAGTTGCAGCTCTGCCCAACAGCGTGTTCTCAGTTCTGCGGGCAAGCACGCCCTCTTGCCTTGGCCCCGAGTGCAAAGCCCCGAGCGAGCACTCGACTCAGTGCAATGCACCCGGAAGGACGCTCTCGCTCGCCTTTCAAGGAGCGATTCCTAACAGCAGAAGCAGCAGAGGCACAAACTGCATGACGAGAAGGGACAACGTAGAACACGTCTCTGTCCTGGCGCATTTTCGTGTGCGATACTTCCCTCCGGGTCTTCGGGCCTTGCGAAGCCCTGTGTACTGCGAGCGCTGCTACTCGCAGCTGAGAAGGACCGTGGAGCTAGCGGCGAATTCGGAGAGCTCTTCGCTGCACTGCGCCGCTCGCAAGCGGCTTCGTTCTTCGCCTTCTGCCGTCCGGCGAGAGCTGAACTCCAGCGGTCAGTTGCAGCTCTGCCCAACAGCGTGTTCTCAGTTCTGCGGGCAAGCACGCCCTCTTGCCTTGGCCCCGAGTGCAAAGTCCCGAGCGAGCACTCGACTCAGTGCAATGCACCCGGAAGGACGCTCTCGCTCGTCTTTCAAGGAGCGATTCCTAACAGCAGAAGCAGCAGAGGCACAAACTGCATGACGAGAAGGGACAACGTAGAACACGTCTCTGTCCTGGCACATTTTCGTGTGCGATACTTCCCTCCGGGTCTTCGGGCCTTGCGAAGCTCTGTGTACTGCGAGCGCTGCTACTCGCAGCTGAGAAGGACCGTGGAGCTAGCGGCGAATTCGGAGAGCTCTTCGCTGCACTGCGCCGCTCGCAAGCGGCTTCGTTCTTCGCCTTCTGCCGTCCGGCGAGAGCTGAACTCCAGCGGTCAGTTGCAGCTCTGCCCAACAGCGTGTTCTCAGTTCTGCGGGCAAGCACGCCCTCTTGCCTTGGCCCCGAGAGCAAAGCCCCGAGCGAGCACTCGACTCAGTGCAATGCACCCGGAAGGACGCTCTCGCTCGCCTTTCAAGGAGCGATTCCTAACAGCAGAAGCAGCAGAGGCACAAACTGCATGACGAGAAGGGACAACGTAGAACACGTCTCTGTCCTGGCACATTTTCGTGTGCGAAACTTCCCTCCGGGTCTTCGGGCCTTGCGAAGCCCTGTGTACTGCGAGCGCTGCTACTCGCAGCTGAGAAGGACCGTGGAGCTAGCGGCGAATTCGGAGAGCTCTTCGCTGCACTGCGCCGCTCGCAAGCGGCTTCGTTCTTCGCCTTCTGCCGTCCGGCGAGAGCTGAACTCCAGCGGTCAGTTGCAGCTCTGCCCAACAGCGTGTTCTCAGTTCTGCGGGCAAGCACGCCCTCTTGCCTTGGCCCCGAGAGCAAAGTCCCGAGCGAGCACTCGACTCAGTGCAATGCACCCGGAAGGACGCTCTCGCTCGCCTTTCAAGGAGCGATTCCTAACAGCAGAAGCAGCAGAGGCACAAACTGCATGACGAGAAGGGACAACGTAGAACACGTCTCTGTCCTGGCGCATTTTCGTGTGCGATACTTCCCTCCGGGTCTTCGGGCCTTGCGAAGCTCTGTGTACTGCGAGCGCTGCTACTCGCAGCTGAGAAGGACCGTGGAGCTAGCGGCGAATTCGGAGAGCTCTTCGCTGCACTGCGCCGCTCGCAAGCGGCTTCGTTCTTCGCCTTCTGCCGTCCGGCGAGAGCTGAACTCCAGCGGTCAGTTGCAGCTCTGCCCAACAGCGTGTTCTCAGTTCTGCGGGCAAGCACGCCCTCTTGCCTTGGCCCCGAGAGCAAAGCCCCGAGCGAGCACTCGACTCAGTGCAATGCACCCGGAAGGACGCTCTCGCTCGCCTTTCAAGGAGCGATTCCTAACAGCAGAAGCAGCAGAGGCACAAACTGCATGACGAGAAGGGACAACGTAGAACACGTCTCTGTCCTGGCGCATTTTCGTGTGCGATACTTCCCTCCGGGTCTTCGGGCCTTGCGAAGCTCTGTGTACTGCGAGCGCTGCTACTCGCAGCTGAGAAGGACCGTGGAGCTAGCGGCGAATTCGGAGAGCTCTTCGCTGCACTGCGCCGCTCGCAAGCGGCTTCGTTCTTCGCCTTCTGCCGTCCGGCGAGAGCTGAACTCCAGCGGTCAGTTGCAGCTCTGCCCAACAGCGTGTTCTCAGTTCTGCGGGCAAGCACGCCCTCTTGCCTTGGCCCCGAGAGCAAAGTCCCGAGCGAGCACTCGACTCAGTGCAATGCACCCGGAAGGACGCTCTCGCTCGCCTTTCAAGGAGCGATTCCTAACAGCAGAAGCAGCAGAGGCACAAACTGCATGACGAGAAGGGACAACGTAGAACACGTCTCTGTCCTGGCGCATTTTCGTGTGCGATACTTCCCTCCGGGTCTTCGGGCCTTGCGAAGCTCTGTGTACTGCGAGCGCTGCTACTCGCAGCTGAGAAGGACCGTGGAGCTAGCGGCGAATTCGGAGAGCTCTTCGCTGCACTGCGCCGCTCGCAAGCGGCTTCGTTCTTCGCCTTCTGCCGTCCGGCGAGAGCTGAACTCCAGCGGTCAGTTGCAGCTCTGCCCAACAGCGTGTTCTCAGTTCTGCGGGCAAGCACGCCCTCTTGCCTTGGCCCCGAGTGCAAAGTCCCGAGCGAGCACTCGACTCAGTGCAATGCACCCGGAAGGACGCTCTCGCTCGTCTTTCAAGGAGCGATTACCTACAGCAGAAGCAGCAGAGGCACAAACTGCATGACGAGAAGGGACAACGTAGAACACGTCTCTGTCCTGGCGCATTTTCGTGTGCGATACTTCCCTCCGGGTCTTCGGGCCTTGCGAAGCTCTGTGTACTGCGAGCGCTGCTACTCGCAGCTGAGAAGGACCGTGGAGCTAGCGGCGAATTCGGAGAGCTCTTCGCTGCACTGCGCCGCTCGCAAGCGGCTTCGTTCTTCGCCTTCTGCCGTCCGGCGAGAGCTGAACTCCAGCGGTCAGTTGCAGCTCTGCCCAACAGCGTGTTCTCAGTTCTGCGGGCAAGCACGCCCTCTTGCCTTGGCCCCGAGTGCAAAGTCCCGAGCGAGCACTCGACTCAGTGCAATGCACCCGGAAGGACGCTCTCGCTCGTCTTTCAAGGAGCGATTACCTACAGCAGAAGCAGCAGAGGCACAAACTGCATGACGAGAAGGGACAACGTAGAACACGTCTCTGTCCTGGCGCATTTTCGTGTGCGATACTTCCCTCCGGGTCTTCGGGCCTTGCGAAGCCCTGTGTACTGCGAGCGCTGCTACTCGCAGCTGAGAAGGACCGTGGAGCTAGCGGCGAATTCGGAGAGCTCTTCGCTGCACTGCGCCGCTCGCAAGCGGCTTCGTTCTTCGCCTTCTGCCGTCCGGCGAGAGCTGAACTCCAGCGGTCAGTTGCAGCTCTGCCCAACAGCGTGTTCTCAGTTCTGCGGGCAAGCACGCCCTCTTGCCTTGGCCCCGAGTGCAAAGTCCCGAGCGAGCACTCGACTCAGTGCAATGCACCCGGAAGGACGCTCTCGCTCGTCTTTCAAGGAGCGATTACCTACAGCAGAAGCAGCAGAGGCACAAACTGCATGACGAGAAGGGACAACGTAGAACACGTCTCTGTCCTGGCGCATTTTCGTGTGCGATACTTCCCTCCGGGTCTTCGGGCCTTGCGAAGCCCTGTGTACTGCGAGCGCTGCTACTCGCAGCTGAGAAGGACCGTGGAGCTAGCTGCGAATTCGGAGAGCTCTTCGCTGCACTGCGCCGCTCGCAAGCGGCTTCGTTCTTCGCCTTCTGCCGTCCGGCGAGAGCTGAACTCCAGCGGTCAGTTGCAGCTCTGCCCAACAGCGTGTTCTCAGTTCTGCGGGCAAGCACGCCCTCTTGCCTTGGCCCCGAGTGCAAAGTCCCGAGCGAGCACTCGACTCAGTGCAATGCACCCGGAAGGACGCTCTCGCTCGTCTTTCAAGGAGCGATTACCTACAGCAGAAGCAGCAGAGGCACAAACTGCATGACGAGAAGGGACAACGTAGAACACGTCTCTGTCCTGGCGCATTTTCGTGTGCGATACTTCCCTCCGGGTCTTCGGGCCTTGCGAAGCCCTGTGTACTGCGAGCGCTGCTACTCGCAGCTGAGAAGGACCGTGGAGCTAGCGGCGAATTCGGAGAGCTCTTCGCTGCACTGCGCCGCTCGCAAGCGGCTTCGTTCTTCGCCTTCTGCCGTCCGGCGAGAGCTGAACTCCAGCGGTCAGTTGCAGCTCTGCCCAACAGCGTGTTCTCAGTTCTGCGGGCAAGCACGCCCTCTTGCCTTGGCCCCGAGTGCAAAGTCCCGAGCGAGCACTCGACTCAGTGCAATGCACCCGGAAGGACGCTCTCGCTCGTCTTTCAAGGAGCGATTACCTACAGCAGAAGCAGCAGAGGCACAAACTGCATGACGAGAAGGGACAACGTAGAACACGTCTCTGTCCTGGCGCATTTTCGTGTGCGATACTTCCCTCCGGGTCTTCGGGCCTTGCGAAGCCCTGTGTACTGCGAGCGCTGCTACTCGCAGCTGAGAAGGACCGTGGAGCTAGCTGCGAATTCGGAGAGCTCTTCGCTGCACTGCGCCGCTCGCAAGCGGCTTCGTTCTTCGCCTTCTGCCGTCCGGCGAGAGCTGAACTCCAGCGGTCAGTTGCAGCTCTGCCCAACAGCGTGTTCTCAGTTCTGCGGGCAAGCACGCCCTCTTGCCTTGGCCCCGAGTGCAAAGTCCCGAGCGAGCACTCGACTCAGTGCAATGCACCCGGAAGGACGCTCTCGCTCGTCTTTCAAGGAGCGATTCCTAACAGCAGAAGCAGCAGAGGCACAAACTGCATGACGAGAAGGGACAACGTAGAACACGTCTCTGTCCTGGCGCATTTTCGTGTGCGATACTTCCCTCCGGGTCTTCGGGCCTTGCGAAGCTCTGTGTACTGCGAGCGCTGCTACTCGCAGCTGAGAAGGACCGTGGAGCTAGCGGCGAATTCGGAGAGCTCTTCGCTGCACTGCGCCGCTCGCAAGCGGCTTCGTTCTTCGCCTTCTGCCGTCCGGCGAGAGCTGAACTCCAGCGGTCAGTTGCAGCTCTGCCCAACAGCGTGTTCCCAGTTCTGCGGGCAAGCACGCCCTCTTGCCTTGGCCCCGAGTGCAAAGTCCCGAGCGAGCACTCGACTCAGTGCAATGCACCCGGAAGGACGCTCTCGCTCGTCTTTCAAGGAGCGATTACTTACAGCAGAAGCAGCAGAGGCACAAACTGCATGACGAGAAGGGACAACGTAGAACACGTCTCTGTCCTGGCGCATTTTCGTGTGCGATACTTCCCTCCGGGTCTTCGGGCCTTGCGAAGCTCTGTGTACTGCGAGCGCTGCTACTCGCAGCTGGGAAGGACCGTGGAGCTAGCGGCGAATTCGGAGAGCTCTTCGCTGCACTGCGCCGCTCGCAAGCGGCTTCGTTCTTCGCCTTCTGCCGTCCGGCGAGAGCTGAACTCCAGCGGTCAGTTGCAGCTCTGCCCAACAGCGTGTTCTCAGTTCTGCGGGCAAGCACGCCCTCTTGCCTTGGCCCCGAGAGCAAAGCCCCGAGCGAGCACTCGACTCAGTGCAATGCACCCGGAAGGACGCTCTCGCTCGCCTTTCAAGGAGCGATTCCTAACAGCAGAAGCAGCAGAGGCACAAACTGCATGACGAGAAGGGACAACGTAGAACACGTCTCTGTCCTGGCGCATTTTCGTGTGCGAAACTTCCCTCCGGGTCTTCGGGCCTTGCGAAGCCCTGTGTACTGCGAGCGCTGCTACTCGCAGCTGAGAAGGACCGTGGAGCTAGCGGCGAATTCGGAGAGCTCTTCGCTGCACTGCGCCGCTCGCAAGCGGCTTCGTTCTTCGCCTTCTGCCGTCCGGCGAGAGCTGAACTCCAGCGGTCAGTTGCAGCTCTGCCCAACAGCGTGTTCTCAGTTCTGCGGGCAAGCACGCCCTCTTGCCTTGGCCCCGAGAGCAAAGTCCCGAGCGAGCACTCGACTCAGTGCAATGCACCCGGAAGGACGCTCTCGCTCGCCTTTCAAGGAGCGATTCCTAACAGCAGAAGCAGCAGAGGCACAAACTGCATGACGAGAAGGGACAACGTAGAACACGTCTCTGTCCTGGCGCATTTTCGTGTGCGATACTTCCCTCCGCGTCTTCGGGCCTTGCGAAGCTCTGTGTACTGCGAGCGCTGCTACTCGCAGCTGAGAAGGACCGTGGAGCTAGCGGCGAATTCGGAGAGCTCTTCGCTGCACTGCGCCGCTCGCAAGCGGCTTCGTTCTTCGCCTTCTGCCGTCCGGCGAGAGCTGAACTCCAGCGGTCAGTTGCAGCTCTGCCCAACAGCGTGTTCTCAGTTCTGCGGGCAAGCACGCCCTCTTGCCTTGGCCCCGAGAGCAAAGCCCCGAGCGAGCACTCGACTCAGTGCAATGCACCCGGAAGGACGCTCTCGCTCGCCTTTCAAGGAGCGATTCCTAACAGCAGAAGCAGCAGAGGCACAAACTGCATGACGAGAAGGGACAACGTAGAACACGTCTCTGTCCTGGCGCATTTTCGTGTGCGAAACTTCCCTCCGGGTCTTCGGGCCTTGCGAAGCCCTGTGTACTGCGAGCGCTGCTACTCGCAGCTGAGAAGGACCGTGGAGCTAGCGGCGAATTCGGAGAGCTCTTCGCTGCACTGCGCCGCTCGCAAGCGGCTTCGTTCTTCGCCTTCTGCCGTCCGGCGAGAGCTGAACTCCAGCGGTCAGTTGCAGCTCTGCCCAACAGCGTGTTCTCAGTTCTGCGGGCAAGCACGCCCTCTTGCCTTGGCCCCGAGAGCAAAGCCCCGAGCGAGCACTCGACTCAGTGCAATGCACCCGGAAGGACGCTCTCGCTCGCCTTTCAAGGAGCGATTCCTAACAGCAGAAGCAGCAGAGGCACAAACTGCATGACGAGAAGGGACAACGTAGAACACGTCTCTGTCCTGGCGCATTTTCGTGTGCGATACTTCCCTCCGGGTCTTCGGGCCTTGCGAAGCCCTGTGTACTGCGAGCGCTGCTACTCGCAGCTGAGAAGGACCGTGGAGCTAGCGGCGAATTCGGAGAGCTCTTCGCTGCACTGCGCCGCTCGCAAGCGGCTTCGTTCTTCGCCTTCTGCCGTCCGGCGAGAGCTGAACTCCAGCGGTCAGTTGCAGCTCTGCCCAACAGCGTGTTCTCAGTTCTGCGGGCAAGCACGCCCTCTTGCCTTGGCCCCGAGAGCAAAGCCCCGAGCGAGCACTCGACTCAGTGCAATGCACCCGGAAGGACGCTCTCGCTCGTCTTTCAAGGAGCGATTCCTAACAGCAGAAGCAGCAGAGGCACAAACTGCATGACGAGAAGGGACAACGTAGAACACGTCTCTGTCCTGGCGCATTTTCGTGTGCGATACTTCCCTCCGGGTCTTCGGGCCTTGCGAAGCCCTGTGTACTGCGAGCGCTGCTACTCGCAGCTGAGAAGGACCGTGGAGCTAGCGGCGAATTCGGAGAGCTCTTCGCTGCACTGCGCCGCTCGCAAGCGGCTTCGTTCTTCGCCTTCTGCCGTCCGGCGAGAGCTGAACTCCAGCGGTCAGTTGCAGCTCTGCCCAACAGCGTGTTCTCAGTTCTGCGGGCAAGCACGCCCTCTTGCCTTGGCCCCGAGTGCAAAGTCCCGAGCGAGCACTCGACTCAGTGCAATGCACCCGGAAGGACGCTCTCGCTCGTCTTTCAAGGAGCGATTCCTAACAGCAGAAGCAGCAGAGGCACAAACTGCATGACGAGAAGGGACAACGTAGAACACGTCTCTGTCCTGGCGCATTTTCGTGTGCGATACTTCCCTCCGGGTCTTCGGGCCTTGCGAAGCTCTGTGTACTGCGAGCGCTGCTACTCGCAGCTGAGAAGGACCGTGGAGCTAGCGGCGAATTCGGAGAGCTCTTCGCTGCACTGCGCCGCTCGCAAGCGGCTTCGTTCTTCGCCTTCTGCCGTCCGGCGAGAGCTGAACTCCAGCGGTCAGTTGCAGCTCTGCCCAACAGCGTGTTCTCAGTTCTGCGGGCAAGCACGCCCTCTTGCCTTGGCCCCGAGTGCAAAGTCCCGAGCGAGCACTCGACTCAGTGCAATGCACCCGGAAGGACGCTCTCGCTCGCCTTTCAAGGAGCGATTACCTACAGCAGAAGCAGCAGAGGCACAAACTGCATGACGAGAAGGGACAACGTAGAACACGTCTCTGTCCTGGCGCATTTTCGTGTGCGATACTTCCCTCCGGGTCTTCGGGCCTTGCGAAGCTCTGTGTACTGCGAGCGCTGCTACTCGCAGCTGAGAAGGACCGTGGAGCTAGCGGCGAATTCGGAGAGCTCTTCGCTGCACTGCGCCGCTCGCAAGCGGCTTCGTTCTTCGCCTTCTGCCGTCCGGCGAGAGCTGAACTCCAGCGGTCAGTTGCAGCTCTGCCCAACAGCGTGTTCTCAGTTCTGCGGGCAAGCACGCCCTCTTGCCTTGGCCCCGAGTGCAAAGTCCCGAGCGAGCACTCGACTCAGTGCAATGCACCCGGAAGGACGCTCTCGCTCGCCTTTCAAGGAGCGATTCCTAACAGCAGAAGCAGCAGAGGCACAAACTGCATGACGAGAAGGGACAACGTAGAACACGTCTCTGTCCTGGCGCATTTTCGTGTGCGATACTTCCCTCCGGGTCTTCGGGCCTTGCGAAGCTCTGTGTACTGCGAGCGCTGCTACTCGCAGCTGAGAAGGACCGTGGAGCTAGCGGCGAATTCGGAGAGCTCTTCGCTGCACTGCGCCGCTCGCAAGCGGCTTCGTTCTTCGCCTTCTGCCGTCCGGCGAGAGCTGAACTCCAGCGGTCAGTTGCAGCTCTGCCCAACAGCGTGTTCTCAGTTCTGCGGGCAAGCACGCCCTCTTGCCTTGGCCCCGAGAGCAAAGTCCCGAGCGAGCACTCGACTCAGTGCAATGCACCCGGAAGGACGCTCTCGCTCGTCTTTCAAGGAGCGATTCCTAACAGCAGAAGCAGCAGAGGCACAAACTGCATGACGAGAAGGGACAACGTAGAACACGTCTCTGTCCTGGCGCATTTTCGTGTGCGATACTTCCCTCCGGGTCTTCGGGCCTTGCGAAGCTCTGTGTACTGCGAGCGCTGCTACTCGCAGCTGAGAAGGACCGTGGAGCTAGCGGCGAATTCGGAGAGCTCTTCGCTGCACTGCGCCGCTCGCAAGCGGCTTCGTTCTTCGCCTTCTGCCGTCCGGCGAGAGCTGAACTCCAGCGGTCAGTTGCAGCTCTGCCCAACAGCGTGTTCTCAGTTCTGCGGGCAAGCACGCCCTCTTGCCTTGGCCCCGAGTGCAAAGTCCCGAGCGAGCACTCGACTCAGTGCAATGCACCCGGAAGGACGCTCTCGCTCGTCTTTCAAGGAGCGATTACCTACAGCAGAAGCAGCAGAGGCACAAACTGCATGACGAGAAGGGACAACGTAGAACACGTCTCTGTCCTGGCGCATTTTCGTGTGCGATACTTCCCTCCGGGTCTTCGGGCCTTGCGAAGCTCTGTGTACTGCGAGCGCTGCTACTCGCAGCTGAGAAGGACCGTGGAGCTAGCGGCGAATTCGGAGAGCTCTTCGCTGCACTGCGCCGCTCGCAAGCGGCTTCGTTCTTCGCCTTCTGCCGTCCGGCGAGAGCTGAACTCCAGCGGTCAGTTGCAGCTCTGCCCAACAGCGTGTTCTCAGTTCTGCGGGCAAGCACGCCCTCTTGCCTTGGCCCCGAGTGCAAAGTCCCGAGCGAGCACTCGACTCAGTGCAATGCACCCGGAAGGACGCTCTCGCTCGTCTTTCAAGGAGCGATTACCTACAGCAGAAGCAGCAGAGGCACAAACTGCATGACGAGAAGGGACAACGTAGAACACGTCTCTGTCCTGGCGCATTTTCGTGTGCGATACTTCCCTCCGGGTCTTCGGGCCTTGCGAAGCCCTGTGTACTGCGAGCGCTGCTACTCGCAGCTGAGAAGGACCGTGGAGCTAGCGGCGAATTCGGAGAGCTCTTCGCTGCACTGCGCCGCTCGCAAGCGGCTTCGTTCTTCGCCTTCTGCCGTCCGGCGAGAGCTGAACTCCAGCGGTCAGTTGCAGCTCTGCCCAACAGCGTGTTCTCAGTTCTGCGGGCAAGCACGCCCTCTTGCCTTGGCCCCGAGAGCAAAGCCCCGAGCGAGCACTCGACTCAGTGCAATGCACCCGGAAGGACGCTCTCGCTCGTCTTTCAAGGAGCGATTCCTAACAGCAGAAGCAGCAGAGGCACAAACTGCATGACGAGAAGGGACAACGTAGAACACGTCTCTGTCCTGGCGCATTTTCGTGTGCGATACTTCCCTCCGGGTCTTCGGGCCTTGCGAAGCCCTGTGTACTGCGAGCGCTGCTACTCGCAGCTGGGAAGGACCGTGGAGCTAGCGGCGAATTCGGAGAGCTCTTCGCTGCACTGCGCCGCTCGCAAGCGGCTTCGTTCTTCGCCTTCTGCCGTCCGGCGAGAGCTGAACTCCAGCGGTCAGTTGCAGCTCTGCCCAACAGCGTGTTCTCAGTTCTGCGGGCAAGCACGCCCTCTTGCCTTGGCCCCGAGAGCAAAGCCCCGAGCGAGCACTCGACTCAGTGCAATGCACCCGGAAGGACGCTCTCGCTCGCCTTTCAAGGAGCGATTCCTAACAGCAGAAGCAGCAGAGGCACAAACTGCATGACGAGAAGGGACAACGTAGAACACGTCTCTGTCCTGGCGCATTTTCGTGTGCGATACTTCCCTCCGGGTCTTCGGGCCTTGCGAAGCTCTGTGTACTGCGAGCGCTGCTACTCGCAGCTGAGAAGGACCGTGGAGCTAGCGGCGAATTCGGAGAGCTCTTCGCTGCACTGCGCCGCTCGCAAGCGGCTTCGTTCTTCGCCTTCTGCCGTCCGGCGAGAGCTGAACTCCAGCGGTCAGTTGCAGCTCTGCCCAACAGCGTGTTCTCAGTTCTGCGGGCAAGCACGCCCTCTTGCCTTGGCCCCGAGAGCAAAGCCCCGAGCGAGCACTCGACTCAGTGCAATGCACCCGGAAGGACGCTCTCGCTCGCCTTTCAAGGAGCGATTCCTAACAGCAGAAGCAGCAGAGGCACAAACTGCATGACGAGAAGGGACAACGTAGAACACGTCTCTGTCCTGGCGCATTTTCGTGTGCGAAACTTCCCTCCGGGTCTTCGGGCCTTGCGAAGCCCTGTGTACTGCGAGCGCTGCTACTCGCAGCTGAGAAGGACCGTGGAGCTAGCGGCGAATTCGGAGAGCTCTTCGCTGCACTGCGCCGCTCGCAAGCGGCTTCGTTCTTCGCCTTCTGCCGTCCGGCGAGAGCTGAACTCCAGCGGTCAGTTGCAGCTCTGCCCAACAGCGTGTTCTCAGTTCTGCGGGCAAGCACGCCCTCTTGCCTTGGCCCCGAGAGCAAAGCCCCGAGCGAGCACTCGACTCAGTGCAATGCACCCGGAAGGACGCTCTCGCTCGCCTTTCAAGGAGCGATTCCTAACAGCAGAAGCAGCAGAGGCACAAACTGCATGACGAGAAGGGACAACGTAGAACACGTCTCTGTCCTGGCGCATTTTCGTGTGCGATACTTCCCTCCGGGTCTTCGGGCCTTGCGAAGCCCTGTGTACTGCGAGCGCTGCTACTCGCAGCTGAGAAGGACCGTGGAGCTAGCGGCGAATTCGGAGAGCTCTTCGCTGCACTGCGCCGCTCGCAAGCGGCTTCGTTCTTCGCCTTCTGCCGTCCGGCGAGAGCTGAACTCCAGCGGTCAGTTGCAGCTCTGCCCAACAGCGTGTTCTCAGTTCTGCGGGCAAGCACGCCCTCTTGCCTTGGCCCCGAGAGCAAAGCCCCGAGCGAGCACTCGACTCAGTGCAATGTACCCGGAAGGACGCTCTCGCTCGTCTTTCAAGGAGCGATTCCTAACAGCAGAAGCAGCAGAGGCACAAACTGCATGACGAGAAGGGACAACGTAGAACACGTCTCTGTCCTGGCGCATTTTCGTGTGCGATACTTCCCTCCGGGTCTTCGGGCCTTGCGAAGCTCTGTGTACTGCGAGCGCTGCTACTCGCAGCTGAGAAGGACCGTGGAGCTAGCGGCGAATTCGGAGAGCTCTTCGCTGCACTGCGCCGCTCGCAAGCGGCTTCGTTCTTCGCCTTCTGCCGTCCGGCGAGAGCTGAACTCCAGCGGTCAGTTGCAGCTCTGCCCAACAGCGTGTTCTCAGTTCTGCGGGCAAGCACGCCCTCTTGCCTTGGCCCCGAGTGCAAAGTCCCGAGCGAGCACTCGACTCAGTGCAATGCACCCGGAAGGACGCTCTCGCTCGCCTTTCAAGGAGCGATTACCTACAGCAGAAGCAGCAGAGGCACAAACTGCATGACGAGAAGGGACAACGTAGAACACGTCTCTGTCCTGGCGCATTTTCGTGTGCGATACTTCCCTCCGGGTCTTCGGGCCTTGCGAAGCTCTGTGTACTGCGAGCGCTGCTACTCGCAGCTGAGAAGGACCGTGGAGCTAGCGGCGAATTCGGAGAGCTCTTCGCTGCACTGCGCCGCTCGCAAGCGGCTTCGTTCTTCGCCTTCTGCCGTCCGGCGAGAGCTGAACTCCAGCGGTCAGTTGCAGCTCTGCCCAACAGCGTGTTCTCAGTTCTGCGGGCAAGCACGCCCTCTTGCCTTGGCCCCGAGTGCAAAGTCCCGAGCGAGCACTCGACTCAGTGCAATGCACCCGGAAGGACGCTCTCGCTCGCCTTTCAAGGAGCGATTCCTAACAGCAGAAGCAGCAGAGGCACAAACTGCATGACGAGAAGGGACAACGTAGAACACGTCTCTGTCCTGGCGCATTTTCGTGTGCGATACTTCCCTCCGGGTCTTCGGGCCTTGCGAAGCTCTGTGTACTGCGAGCGCTGCTACTCGCAGCTGAGAAGGACCGTGGAGCTAGCGGCGAATTCGGAGAGCTCTTCGCTGCACTGCGCCGCTCGCAAGCGGCTTCGTTCTTCGCCTTCTGCCGTCCGGCGAGAGCTGAACTCCAGCGGTCAGTTGCAGCTCTGCCCAACAGCGTGTTCTCAGTTCTGCGGGCAAGCACGCCCTCTTGCCTTGGCCCCGAGTGCAAAGTCCCGAGCGAGCACTCGACTCAGTGCAATGCACCCGGAAGGACGCTCTCGCTCGCCTTTCAAGGAGCGATTCCTAACAGCAGAAGCAGCAGAGGCACAAACTGCATGACGAGAAGGGACAACGTAGAACACGTCTCTGTCCTGGCGCATTTTCGTGTGCGATACTTCCCTCCGGGTCTTCGGGCCTTGCGAAGCTCTGTGTACTGCGAGCGCTGCTACTCGCAGCTGAGAAGGACCGTGGAGCTAGCGGCGAATTCGGAGAGCTCTTCGCTGCACTGCGCCGCTCGCAAGCGGCTTCGTTCTTCGCCTTCTGCCGTCCGGCGAGAGCTGAACTCCAGCGGTCAGTTGCAGCTCTGCCCAACAGCGTGTTCTCAGTTCTGCGGGCAAGCACGCCCTCTTGCCTTGGCCCCGAGAGCAAAGTCCCGAGCGAGCACTCGACTCAGTGCAATGCACCCGGAAGGACGCTCTCGCTCGTCTTTCAAGGAGCGATTCCTAACAGCAGAAGCAGCAGAGGCACAAACTGCATGACGAGAAGGGACAACGTAGAACACGTCTCTGTCCTGGCGCATTTTCGTGTGCGATACTTCCCTCCGGGTCTTCGGGCCTTGCGAAGCTCTGTGTACTGCGAGCGCTGCTACTCGCAGCTGAGAAGGACCGTGGAGCTAGCGGCGAATTCGGAGAGCTCTTCGCTGCACTGCGCCGCTCGCAAGCGGCTTCGTTCTTCGCCTTCTGCCGTCCGGCGAGAGCTGAACTCCAGCGGTCAGTTGCAGCTCTGCCCAACAGCGTGTTCTCAGTTCTGCGGGCAAGCACGCCCTCTTGCCTTGGCCCCGAGTGCAAAGTCCCGAGCGAGCACTCGACTCAGTGCAATGCACCCGGAAGGACGCTCTCGCTCGTCTTTCAAGGAGCGATTACCTACAGCAGAAGCAGCAGAGGCACAAACTGCATGACGAGAAGGGACAACGTAGAACACGTCTCTGTCCTGGCGCATTTTCGTGTGCGATACTTCCCTCCGGGTCTTCGGGCCTTGCGAAGCCCTGTGTACTGCGAGCGCTGCTACTCGCAGCTGAGAAGGACCGTGGAGCTAGCGGCGAATTCGGAGAGCTCTTCGCTGCACTGCGCCGCTCGCAAGCGGCTTCGTTCTTCGCCTTCTGCCGTCCGGCGAGAGCTGAACGCCAGCGGTCAGTTGCAGCTCTGCCCAACAGCGTGTTCTCAGTTCTGCGGGCAAGCACGCCCTCTTGCCTTGGCCCCGAGTGCAAAGCCCCGAGCGAGCACTCGACTCAGTGCAATGCACCCGGAAGGACGCTCTCGCTCGTCTTTCAAGGAGCGATTACCTACAGCAGAAGCAGCAGAGGCACAAACTGCATGACGAGAAGGGACAACGTAGAACACGTCTCTGTCCTGGCGCATTTTCGTGTGCGATACTTCCCTCCGGGTCTTCGGGCCTTGCGAAGCCCTGTGTACTGCGAGCGCTGCTACTCGCAGCTGAGAAGGACCGTGGAGCTAGCTGCGAATTCGGAGAGCTCTTCGCTGCACTGCGCCGCTCGCAAGCGGCTTCGTTCTTCGCCTTCTGCCGTCCGGCGAGAGCTGAACTCCAGCGGTCAGTTGCAGCTCTGCCCAACAGCGTGTTCTCAGTTCTGCGGGCAAGCACGCCCTCTTGCCTTGGCCCCGAGAGCAAAGCCCCGAGCGAGCACTCGACTCAGTGCAATGCACCCGGAAGGACGCTCTCGCTCGCCTTTCAAGGAGCGATTCCTAACAGCAGAAGCAGCAGAGGCACAAACTGCATGACGAGAAGGGACAACGTAGAACACGTCTCTGTCCTGGCGCATTTTCGTGTGCGATACTTCCCTCCGCGTCTTCGGGCCTTGCGAAGCTCTGTGTACTGCGAGCGCTGCTACTCGCAGCTGAGAAGGACCGTGGAGCTAGCGGCGAATTCGGAGAGCTCTTCGCTGCACTGCGCCGCTCGCAAGCGGCTTCGTTCTTCGCCTTCTGCCGTCCGGCGAGAGCTGAACTCCAGCGGTCAGTTGCAGCTCTGCCCAACAGCGTGTTCTCAGTTCTGCGGGCAAGCACGCCCTCTTGCCTTGGCCCCGAGAGCAAAGCCCCGAGCGAGCACTCGACTCAGTGCAATGCACCCGGAAGGACGCTCTCGCTCGCCTTTCAAGGAGCGATTCCTAACAGCAGAAGCAGCAGAGGCACAAACTGCATGACGAGAAGGGACAACGTAGAACACGTCTCTGTCCTGGCGCATTTTCGTGTGCGAAACTTCCCTCCGGGTCTTCGGGCCTTGCGAAGCCCTGTGTACTGCGAGCGCTGCTACTCGCAGCTGAGAAGGACCGTGGAGCTAGCGGCGAATTCGGAGAGCTCTTCGCTGCACTGCGCCGCTCGCAAGCGGCTTCGTTCTTCGCCTTCTGCCGTCCGGCGAGAGCTGAACTCCAGCGGTCAGTTGCAGCTCTGCCCAACAGCGTGTTCTCAGTTCTGCGGGCAAGCACGCCCTCTTGCCTTGGCCCCGAGAGCAAAGCCCCGAGCGAGCACTCGACTCAGTGCAATGCACCCGGAAGGACGCTCTCGCTCGCCTTTCAAGGAGCGATTCCTAACAGCAGAAGCAGCAGAGGCACAAACTGCATGACGAGAAGGGACAACGTAGAACACGTCTCTGTCCTGGCGCATTTTCGTGTGCGATACTTCCCTCCGGGTCTTCGGGCCTTGCGAAGCCCTGTGTACTGCGAGCGCTGCTACTCGCAGCTGAGAAGGACCGTGGAGCTAGCGGCGAATTCGGAGAGCTCTTCGCTGCACTGCGCCGCTCGCAAGCGGCTTCGTTCTTCGCCTTCTGCCGTCCGGCGAGAGCTGAACTCCAGCGGTCAGTTGCAGCTCTGCCCAACAGCGTGTTCTCAGTTCTGCGGGCAAGCACGCCCTCTTGCCTTGGCCCCGAGAGCAAAGCCCCGAGCGAGCACTCGACTCAGTGCAATGCACCCGGAAGGACGCTCTCGCTCGCCTTTCAAGGAGCGATTCCTAACAGCAGAAGCAGCAGAGGCACAAACTGCATGACGAGAAGGGACAACGTAGAACACGTCTCTGTCCTGGCGCATTTTCGTGTGCGATACTTCCCTCCGGGTCTTCGGGCCTTGCGAAGCCCTGTGTACTGCGAGCGCTGCTACTCGCAGCTGAGAAGGACCGTGGAGCTAGCGGCGAATTCGGAGAGCTCTTCGCTGCACTGCGCCGCTCGCAAGCGGCTTCGTTCTTCGCCTTCTGCCGTCCGGCGAGAGCTGAACTCCAGCGGTCAGTTGCAGCTCTGCCCAACAGCGTGTTCTCAGTTCTGCGGGCAAGCACGCCCTCTTGCCTTGGCCCCGAGAGCAAAGCCCCGAGCGAGCACTCGACTCAGTGCAATGCACCCGGAAGGACGCTCTCGCTCGTCTTTCAAGGAGCGATTCCTAACAGCAGAAGCAGCAGAGGCACAAACTGCATGACGAGAAGGGACAACGTAGAACACGTCTCTGTCCTGGCGCATTTTCGTGTGCGATACTTCCCTCCGGGTCTTCGGGCCTTGCGAAGCCCTGTGTACTGCGAGCGCTGCTACTCGCAGCTGAGAAGGACCGTGGAGCTAGCGGCGAATTCGGAGAGCTCTTCGCTGCACTGCGCCGCTCGCAAGCGGCTTCGTTCTTCGCCTTCTGCCGTCCGGCGAGAGCTGAACTCCAGCGGTCAGTTGCAGCTCTGCCCAACAGCGTGTTCTCAGTTCTGCGGGCAAGCACGCCCTCTTGCCTTGGCCCCGAGTGCAAAGTCCCGAGCGAGCACTCGACTCAGTGCAATGCACCCGGAAGGACGCTCTCGCTCGTCTTTCAAGGAGCGATTCCTAACAGCAGAAGCAGCAGAGGCACAAACTGCATGACGAGAAGGGACAACGTAGAACACGTCTCTGTCCTGGCGCATTTTCGTGTGCGATACTTCCCTCCGGGTCTTCGGGCCTTGCGAAGCTCTGTGTACTGCGAGCGCTGCTACTCGCAGCTGAGAAGGACCGTGGAGCTAGCGGCGAATTCGGAGAGCTCTTCGCTGCACTGCGCCGCTCGCAAGCGGCTTCGTTCTTCGCCTTCTGCCGTCCGGCGAGAGCTGAACTCCAGCGGTCAGTTGCAGCTCTGCCCAACAGCGTGTTCTCAGTTCTGCGGGCAAGCACGCCCTCTTGCCTTGGCCCCGAGTGCAAAGTCCCGAGCGAGCACTCGACTCAGTGCAATGCACCCGGAAGGACGCTCTCGCTCGCCTTTCAAGGAGCGATTACCTACAGCAGAAGCAGCAGAGGCACAAACTGCATGACGAGAAGGGACAACGTAGAACACGTCTCTGTCCTGGCGCATTTTCGTGTGCGATACTTCCCTCCGGGTCTTCGGGCCTTGCGAAGCTCTGTGTACTGCGAGCGCTGCTACTCGCAGCTGAGAAGGACCGTGGAGCTAGCGGCGAATTCGGAGAGCTCTTCGCTGCACTGCGCCGCTCGCAAGCGGCTTCGTTCTTCGCCTTCTGCCGTCCGGCGAGAGCTGAACTCCAGCGGTCAGTTGCAGCTCTGCCCAACAGCGTGTTCTCAGTTCTGCGGGCAAGCACGCCCTCTTGCCTTGGCCCCGAGTGCAAAGCCCCGAGCGAGCACTCGACTCAGTGCAATGCACCCGGAAGGACGCTCTCGCTCGCCTTTCAAGGAGCGATTCCTAACAGCAGAAGCAGCAGAGGCACAAACTGCATGACGAGAAGGGACAACGTAGAACACGTCTCTGTCCTGGCGCATTTTCGTGTGCGATACTTCCCTCCGGGTCTTCGGGCCTTGCGAAGCTCTGTGTACTGCGAGCGCTGCTACTCGCAGCTGAGAAGGACCGTGGAGCTAGCGGCGAATTCGGAGAGCTCTTCGCTGCACTGCGCCGCTCGCAAGCGGCTTCGTTCTTCGCCTTCTGCCGTCCGGCGAGAGCTGAACTCCAGCGGTCAGTTGCAGCTCTGCCCAACAGCGTGTTCTCAGTTCTGCGGGCAAGCACGCCCTCTTGCCTTGGCCCCGAGTGCAAAGTCCCGAGCGAGCACTCGACTCAGTGCAATGCACCCGGAAGGACGCTCTCGCTCGCCTTTCAAGGAGCGATTCCTAACAGCAGAAGCAGCAGAGGCACAAACTGCATGACGAGAAGGGACAACGTAGAACACGTCTCTGTCCTGGCGCATTTTCGTGTGCGATACTTCCCTCCGGGTCTTCGGGCCTTGCGAAGCTCTGTGTACTGCGAGCGCTGCTACTCGCAGCTGAGAAGGACCGTGGAGCTAGCGGCGAATTCGGAGAGCTCTTCGCTGCACTGCGCCGCTCGCAAGCGGCTTCGTTCTTCGCCTTCTGCCGTCCGGCGAGAGCTGAACTCCAGCGGTCAGTTGCAGCTCTGCCCAACAGCGTGTTCTCAGTTCTGCGGGCAAGCACGCCCTCTTGCCTTGGCCCCGAGAGCAAAGTCCCGAGCGAGCACTCGACTCAGTGCAATGCACCCGGAAGGACGCTCTCGCTCGTCTTTCAAGGAGCGATTCCTAACAGCAGAAGCAGCAGAGGCACAAACTGCATGACGAGAAGGGACAACGTAGAACACGTCTCTGTCCTGGCGCATTTTCGTGTGCGATACTTCCCTCCGGGTCTTCGGGCCTTGCGAAGCTCTGTGTACTGCGAGCGCTGCTACTCGCAGCTGAGAAGGACCGTGGAGCTAGCGGCGAATTCGGAGAGCTCTTCGCTGCACTGCGCCGCTCGCAAGCGGCTTCGTTCTTCGCCTTCTGCCGTCCGGCGAGAGCTGAACTCCAGCGGTCAGTTGCAGCTCTGCCCAACAGCGTGTTCTCAGTTCTGCGGGCAAGCACGCCCTCTTGCCTTGGCCCCGAGAGCAAAGTCCCGAGCGAGCACTCGACTCAGTGCAATGCACCCGGAAGGACGCTCTCGCTCGCCTTTCAAGGAGCGATTCCTAACAGCAGAAGCAGCAGAGGCACAAACTGCATGACGAGAAGGGACAACGTAGAACACGTCTCTGTCCTGGCGCATTTCGTGTGCCATACTTCCCTCCGGGTCTTCGGGCCTTGCGAAGCTCTGTGTACTGCGAGCGCTGCTACTCGCAGCTGAGAAGGACCGTGGAGCTAGCGGCGAATTCGGAGAGCTCTTCGCTGCACTGCGCCGCTCGCAAGCGGCTTCGTTCTTCGCCTTCTGCCGTCCGGCGAGAGCTGAACTCCAGCGGTCAGTTGCAGCTCTGCCCAACAGCGTGTTCTCAGTTCTGCGGGCAAGCACGCCCTCTTGCCTTGGCCCCGAGAGCAAAGTCCCGAGCGAGCACTCGACTCAGTGCAATGCACCCGGAAGGACGCTCTCGCTCGCCTTTCAAGGAGCGATTCCTAACAGCAGAAGCAGCAGAGGCACAAACTGCATGACGAGAAGGGACAACGTAGAACACGTCTCTGTCCTGGCGCATTTTCGTGTGCGATACTTCCCTCCGGGTCTTCGGGCCTTGCGAAGCCCTGTGTACTGCGAGCGCTGCTACTCGCAGCTGAGAAGGACCGTGGAGCTAGCGGCGAATTCGGAGAGCTCTTCGCTGCACTGCGCCGCTCGCAAGCGGCTTCGTTCTTCGCCTTCTGCCGTCCGGCGAGAGCTGAACTCCAGCGGTCAGTTGCAGCTCTGCCCAACAGCGTGTTCTCAGTTCTGCGGGCAAGCACGCCCTCTTGCCTTGGCCCCGAGAGCAAAGTCCCGAGCGAGCACTCGACTCAGTGCAATGCACCCGGAAGGACGCTCTCGCTCGCCTTTCAAGGAGCGATTCCTAACAGCAGAAGCAGCAGAGGCACAAACTGCATGACGAGAAGGGACAACGTAGAACACGTCTCTGTCCTGGCGCATTTTCGTGTGCGATACTTCCCTCCGGGTCTTCGGGCCTTGCGAAGCCCTGTGTACTGCGAGCGCTGCTACTCGCAGCTGAGAAGGACCGTGGAGCTAGCGGCGAATTCGGAGAGCTCTTCGCTGCACTGCGCCGCTCGCAAGCGGCGGCTTCGTTCTTCGCCTTCTGCCGTCCGGCGAGAGCTGAACTCCAGCGGTCAGTTGCAGCTCTGCCCAACAGCGTGTTCTCAGTTCTGCGGGCAAGCACGCCCTCTTGCCTTGGCCCCGAGAGCAAAGCCCCGAGCGAGCACTCGACTCAGTGCAATGCACCCGGAAGGACGCTCTCGCTCGCCTTTCAAGGAGCGATTCCTAACAGCAGAAGCAGCAGAGGCACAAACTGCATGACGAGAAGGGACAACGTAGAACACGTCTCTGTCCTGGCGCATTTTCGTGTGCGATACTTCCCTCCGGGTCTTCGGGCCTTGCGAAGCCCTGTGTACTGCGAGCGCTGCTACTCGCAGCTGAGAAGGACCGTGGAGCTAGCGGCGAATTCGGAGAGCTCTTCGCTGCACTGCGCCGCTCGCAAGCGGCTTCGTTCTTCGCCTTCTGCCGTCCGGCGAGAGCTGAACTCCAGCGGTCAGTTGCAGCTCTGCCCAACAGCGTGTTCTCAGTTCTGCGGGCAAGCACGCCCTCTTGCCTTGGCCCCGAGAGCAAAGCCCCGAGCGAGCACTCGACTCAGTGCAATGCACCCGGAAGGACGCTCTCGCTCGTCTTTCAAGGAGCGATTCCTAACAGCAGAAGCAGCAGAGGCACAAACTGCATGACGAGAAGGGACAACGTAGAACACGTCTCTGTCCTGGCGCATTTTCGTGTGCGATACTTCCCTCCGGGTCTTCGGGCCTTGCGAAGCCCTGTGTACTGCGAGCGCTGCTACTCGCAGCTGAGAAGGACCGTGGAGCTAGCGGCGAATTCGGAGAGCTCTTCGCTGCACTGCGCCGCTCGCAAGCGGCTTCGTTCTTCGCCTTCTGCCGTCCGGCGAGAGCTGAACTCCAGCGGTCAGTTGCAGCTCTGCCCAACAGCGTGTTCTCAGTTCTGCGGGCAAGCACGCCCTCTTGCCTTGGCCCCGAGTGCAAAGTCCCGAGCGAGCACTCGACTCAGTGCAATGCACCCGGAAGGACGCTCTCGCTCGTCTTTCAAGGAGCGATTCCTAACAGCAGAAGCAGCAGAGGCACAAACTGCATGACGAGAAGGGACAACGTAGAACACGTCTCTGTCCTGGCGCATTTTCGTGTGCGATACTTCCCTCCGGGTCTTCGGGCCTTGCGAAGCTCTGTGTACTGCGAGCGCTGCTACTCGCAGCTGAGAAGGACCGTGGAGCTAGCGGCGAATTCGGAGAGCTCTTCGCTGCACTGCGCCGCTCGCAAGCGGCTTCGTTCTTCGCCTTCTGCCGTCCGGCGAGAGCTGAACTCCAGCGGTCAGTTGCAGCTCTGCCCAACAGCGTGTTCTCAGTTCTGCGGGCAAGCACGCCCTCTTGCCTTGGCCCCGAGTGCAAAGTCCCGAGCGAGCACTCGACTCAGTGCAATGCACCCGGAAGGACGCTCTCGCTCGTCTTTCAAGGAGCGATTCCTAACAGCAGAAGCAGCAGAGGCACAAACTGCATGACGAGAAGGGACAACGTAGAACACGTCTCTGTCCTGGCGCATTTTCGTGTGCGATACTTCCCTCCGGGTCTTCGGGCCTTGCGAAGCTCTGTGTACTGCGAGCGCTGCTACTCGCAGCTGAGAAGGACCGTGGAGCTAGCGGCGAATTCGGAGAGCTCTTCGCTGCACTGCGCCGCTCGCAAGCGGCTTCGTTCTTCGCCTTCTGCCGTCCGGCGAGAGCTGAACTCCAGCGGTCAGTTGCAGCTCTGCCCAACAGCGTGTTCTCAGTTCTGCGGGCAAGCACGCCCTCTTGCCTTGGCCCCGAGTGCAAAGCCCCGAGCGAGCACTCGACTCAGTGCAATGCACCCGGAAGGACGCTCTCGCTCGCCTTTCAAGGAGCGATTCCTAACAGCAGAAGCAGCAGAGGCACAAACTGCATGACGAGAAGGGACAACGTAGAACACGTCTCTGTCCTGGCGCATTTTCGTGTGCGATACTTCCCTCCGGGTCTTCGGGCCTTGCGAAGCTCTGTGTACTGCGAGCGCTGCTACTCGCAGCTGAGAAGGACCGTGGAGCTAGCGGCGAATTCGGAGAGCTCTTCGCTGCACTGCGCCGCTCGCAAGCGGCTTCGTTCTTCGCCTTCTGCCGTCCGGCGAGAGCTGAACTCCAGCGGTCAGTTGCAGCTCTGCCCAACAGCGTGTTCTCAGTTCTGCGGGCAAGCACGCCCTCTTGCCTTGGCCCCGAGTGCAAAGTCCCGAGCGAGCACTCGACTCAGTGCAATGCACCCGGAAGGACGCTCTCGCTCGCCTTTCAAGGAGCGATTCCTAACAGCAGAAGCAGCAGAGGCACAAACTGCATGACGAGAAGGGACAACGTAGAACACGTCTCTGTCCTGGCGCATTTTCGTGTGCGATACTTCCCTCCGGGTCTTCGGGCCTTGCGAAGCTCTGTGTACTGCGAGCGCTGCTACTCGCAGCTGAGAAGGACCGTGGAGCTAGCGGCGAATTCGGAGAGCTCTTCGCTGCACTGCGCCGCTCGCAAGCGGCTTCGTTCTTCGCCTTCTGCCGTCCGGCGAGAGCTGAACTCCAGCGGTCAGTTGCAGCTCTGCCCAACAGCGTGTTCTCAGTTCTGCGGGCAAGCACGCCCTCTTGCCTTGGCCCCGAGAGCAAAGTCCCGAGCGAGCACTCGACTCAGTGCAATGCACCCGGAAGGACGCTCTCGCTCGCCTTTCAAGGAGCGATTCCTAACAGCAGAAGCAGCAGAGGCACAAACTGCATGACGAGAAGGGACAACGTAGAACACGTCTCTGTCCTGGCGCATTTTCGTGTGCGATACTTCCCTCCGGGTCTTCGGGCCTTGCGAAGCCCTGTGTACTGCGAGCGCTGCTACTCGCAGCTGAGAAGGACCGTGGAGCTAGCGGCGAATTCGGAGAGCTCTTCGCTGCACTGCGCCGCTCGCAAGCGGCTTCGTTCTTCGCCTTCTGCCGTCCGGCGAGAGCTGAACTCCAGCGGTCAGTTGCAGCTCTGCCCAACAGCGTGTTCTCAGTTCTGCGGGCAAGCACGCCCTCTTGCCTTGGCCCCGAGAGCAAAGCCCCGAGCGAGCACTCGACTCAGTGCAATGCACCCGGAAGGACGCTCTCGCTCGTCTTTCAAGGAGCGATTCCTAACAGCAGAAGCAGCAGAGGCACAAACTGCATGACGAGAAGGGACAACGTAGAACACGTCTCTGTCCTGGCGCATTTTCGTGTGCGAAACTTCCCTCCGGGTCTTCGGGCCTTGCGAAGCCCTGTGTACTGCGAGCGCTGCTACTCGCAGCTGAGAAGGACCGTGGAGCTAGCGGCGAATTCGGAGAGCTCTTCGCTGCACTGCGCCGCTCGCAAGCGGCTTCGTTCTTCGCCTTCTGCCGTCCGGCGAGAGCTGAACTCCAGCGGTCAGTTGCAGCTCTGCCCAACAGCGTGTTCTCAGTTCTGCGGGCAAGCACGCCCTCTTGCCTTGGCCCCGAGAGCAAAGCCCCGAGCGAGCACTCGACTCAGTGCAATGCACCCGGAAGGACGCTCTCGCTCGCCTTTCAAGGAGCGATTCCTAACAGCAGAAGCAGCAGAGGCACAAACTGCATGACGAGAAGGGACAACGTAGAACACGTCTCTGTCCTGGCGCATTTTCGTGTGCGATACTTCCCTCCGGGTCTTCGGGCCTTGCGAAGCCCTGTGTACTGCGAGCGCTGCTACTCGCAGCTGAGAAGGACCGTGGAGCTAGCGGCGAATTCGGAGAGCTCTTCGCTGCACTGCGCCGCTCGCAAGCGGCTTCGTTCTTCGCCTTCTGCCGTCCGGCGAGAGCTGAACTCCAGCGGTCAGTTGCAGCTCTGCCCAACAGCGTGTTCTCAGTTCTGCGGGCAAGCACGCCCTCTTGCCTTGGCCCCGAGAGCAAAGCCCCGAGCGAGCACTCGACTCAGTGCAATGCACCCGGAAGGACGCTCTCGCTCGCCTTTCAAGGAGCGATTCCTAACAGCAGAAGCAGCAGAGGCACAAACTGCATGACGAGAAGGGACAACGTAGAACACGTCTCTGTCCTGGCGCATTTTCGTGTGCGAAACTTCCCTCCGGGTCTTCGGGCCTTGCGAAGCTCTGTGTACTGCGAGCGCTGCTACTCGCAGCTGAGAAGGACCGTGGAGCTAGCGGCGAATTCA